>NW_012267397.1:1652507-1692184 GCF_000151885.1 Dipodomys ordii | reverse complement strand
CAAACAAGACCATACTAAAGCTACCAGCACAACTATGTTTATTGCAGCATTATTTACTATAGCTAAGATATGGAACCAACCCAGATGCCCCCCAGTAGATGAATGGATCAAGAAAATGTAGTGCTAACATTTTTAAAGAACTAGAATTATGTACTTCTTATTTGATTTATTATTTACTATTGATTTTTTTCTAATATAGTAAAGAAAATCCTTTATTATTAAGTTTTTATACTGGCTGTTCTGACCTAAGATACTATTAATTTGTGCTAACTGGTCATTTAACTTTACTACCAGCTCTTACTTGTGGTCATGATTAGGGATTATTTTATACAGTTTTATATATTATTATAACTGTCAAGGGGATATTTATATCATCTGCAAAATAAGAACTTAATCCTTTCCAAAAGTAGCGCCTCTGAATTAAATTTTCATCTTGCTTTGTTGGCTCATGGTACCATGTAAATCTTTACCCATAGCTAACCCTCAACCCCCAGAACCTGAATATTAGTATGATATTAAGAGCTGACCTGTGCCAAAAGTGCTTCAAAGAAGTGTCTTTCCTCATGTTATTTTATTAAGCATTCTTACAAGCAATATGATAATTGATTTTATCAAATGCCTTCCTGCATTTTGTGAGCTGATCATATATTTTTCTCCTTTGAATTATTGATGTAGTGGAATGATAGCCATAGATTTCTTTATATTGAACCAGGCTTATATTCCTGGAATAAAACTGTATGTGGTCATGGTATGTTACCCTTGTAACAATCCAGTAGCTTCTACTTGCCAGAAGTCTATTGAGAATTTTCATAGAGGTATTAATAAATTGGTAATCTTATTTTGGTCCTGTCAGGCTCTATTATGGGGAATTTTCTAGTTGAGTGAAATGAACTAGGAAGATTTTCATATTTCATAATGCCCCAGCACAATTTCTATATATGGCAAGTATATGAGATATTACTGAATGCTGGGGGCAGAGGAATTTGAACCAAGCATCTTTGCTTGAACCTCATCCCTTCTCCTTGACACTCAATCCTGGCCTTCTCCTCACAGGAGGAATCTTCGAGTATGCAGATGGCCCCAACGCCCAGGTCATGAATGCCGAGGAGCATGCCTTTCGATTTTCTGCCAACATCATCAACAGGAACAGGACTCTGCTGCCCAACACAACCTTGACATATGACATCCAGCGGATTCACTTCCATGACAGCTTCGAGGCCACCAAGAAGGGTGAGAGTGCTCTGCTCCTAGCCCAGGGAGGGGTGGGGTTGTGTTTGCTGACCAAGGCCCTAAGAACAAGCTAGCGCTCTGGGCAGGTGTGGGGCTTGGAGCCTTTTCCACCCAATCTGAGTATCCCTTGCTCCCAATCCAGCCCATGATGTGTCTGTTCCCTAGGAACCTAAGGGGAGTCAGGAGCAGGAGTCTGTCAAGAATTCCTAGACTGAAAGGGAAAGAGGGAGAGGTGGTAGTGGGTGACTAGTGAGCAGAAATTTGGGGAGATGAAAAGAGGAAATGGGGGGGGGGAATTTGACACTGGCTGAGAGGAAGCATTGAGTGGTCAGCTAGGTTTTCAACATCTCTGGACAAAAGTGGACAATTTCATACTTGTTTTCTCTTTTGTATTACTTTCATTTCTTTTTTCTTTTTCTTTTCTTTTTTTTTTTTTTTGCTTTTTTTTCAGTCGTGGGGCTTGAACTCTGGGCTTGGGCACTGTCCCTGCGCTCTTCAGCTCAAGGCAAGCGCTCTACCGCTTGAGCTACAGTGCCACTTCCGATTTTCTAGTGGTTTATTGGAGATAAGAGTCTCATGGACTTTCCTGTCCAGGCAGGCTTTGAACTTGATCCTCAGATCTCAGCATCTTGAGTAGCTAGGATTACAGGTGTGAGCCACCGGCGCCTGACTTTATTTCATTTTTTTTAATCTACAGATAACAATGCAGGCTGTTTATGGGGTACAATGAGATGTTTTGACACATTGTATTCTTTGTAAAACATTCAAATCAGTATAATGGACATATCTATCTGTTCAAGTATTTCTCATTTCTTCCTGATGAAAAAATTTAGCTATTTCAAAATCTACAGTACATTATTATTACCTGGAATGGCCTTGCTCTGAAAACTGGGCTCATCTTTCAGGGGACTTTACCCAGAATATTAATATGTGGATATATATAAGACAGCTCAAATCATATTTAAGTTCAGATACACGCCATCTACCTGCCATAGAAGACTTAACAACAAAGCTGCTTCAGTACCTATAACTTGACTCTAGAGCCTATGGATAAATCTGAAGCCTGCTTTTGGCCTCAGTTTGTTTTGGCTAGATAATAAAAACAGGAAAAATATAATCCATAAAAATGAATTGTAGTTAATCTGATTTAGCAGTTTTCCTGAATTTTACAAAATAAAATAGCCAGGCACTAGTGGTTCATACCTGTAATCCTAGATTGTCAGGAAGCTGAGATCTAAAAATCAATGTTCAAAGACAGCCCAGGCAGGAAAGTCTACAAAAGTCTTATCTTCAATTAAACAGCAAAAAGGCAGAAGTGTAAGTGTAGCTCAAATGGTAGAGCATCAGCCTTGAAGGGAGAAAGCTAAAGGACAGCATCTAGGCCCTGAGTTTGTGCCAATAATGGTTCAAAACGCACACATTAAACAAAACACATTTACCCCTTGCTTCCTATTTAACAGACACATTTAAGATGAAGTAAAAACTGTAATTAAACATGCAAAAAAATTGGGACTCAGTCATTCCTGAATTTCCAGGGTAAGCCCAGCACACCTGAGTATACAAGTGTGCTTTTTTATTGCCGTTTTAAAGAAAAGTTCACACATGCAGAGTCAGTCCTTGGACTGTGTATATGAAGTCCACGAACTTCATATCCATGGATTCAACAAACCACAGATCCAAGGTATTCAGGGGAAAAAAATCAATCACATCTGTGCTACCCATAAACAGCCCTTTTCATGTCATTTTTTTCTCTAAATGATGATTGTAGCACCTATTTACATAGCATTTCCATTGTGTTTTGTGAGCAGTCTAGAGAGGATTTAAATTATGGGAGAGAGTACAGAAGGCATGCGCCAATACCATGCTGCTTTATGGAAGGGAACTGAACATCTGCAGAGTCTGCTGTCTGCGGGGGTCCTGGAGCCAATTCCCTGCAGACCCAGAGGGAGACTGTATATCTGAACTATATTTTTACATCTATATTTAATGCAAATTCAAACTTAAAGGCTTTGGCAACTCCGGAAATAGCTTCTGCACGACCCTAGATTTCCATGTAACTCTGTTTAAAAATCTCAAGCCTAAGGAATCTCATTTCCAAAACAACAAGGTCATCTTTCCTGTAATATGATATCATAGCCTTTGCTTTTCTCTTTCGAAGACTCCATCACAAGTTTTAGTTAAATAATTGCATATCGAATGCCATTCTTTTCTCCCTTACACTACTAAAAAGAAGACTCCTCTTGGATAGTTGATATATTCCTTTGGCATGTGAAAGACTAGTATATAATAATTGCTCAATGCAATGACTCTTGAATACTCAAGGAAGGATATGAGTTAAGGACATGGGAGCCTGAGTGTCACTGTCCAGTGCTCCTCTCTGTGGAGCCTGGGGACAGGATAGGAACATGCATGCATCTTAGCCCATCTGAGATCCATCCACAGGAGATGCCTGGCTTTCTAAGATGCTTGGCTCCTGGATTATAGTCAAAAACATTTGGTGACAGGCCAGGACCTTGACCTCCTGGGCCCCCAGTTGCAGGCCTGCCAGAGTGCTGCCCATTGCTGGCTTGGCTTTTCTGTGCCCCACTGAGGGTGAGAATCTCATTCTAGAAAGGCAGAAAAATATGGTGTGAGGCTAGAATGCCTGGACCTTCATCCTAGCAACTCTGATACCAAATGACTTGAGCCTTGGTTTACTAATCTATACAATTGTGCACCTCTGTAATGCACCCTGTAGTCAACAGGACTTCATTCGTGTCACACTTGGCTTCCTTGCCCTCCATGTGGTGGGCCACAAAGTCAGGACCTGACTCACACTAGTTCCATCCCACCCAGCTGCTCCTTTCTTACCTGGTGTGTGGGAGGTCAGAGGCTCCCTGAGGTTGAGCAGTTACTGCTGACATTTATAAATCTCACCCCAACAGTGGTCCTTTACCCGTCATCCCTCTGCCTGCACTGGTGTGCCTCCTCTCTGCCTGTGTCTTCCTGCTTTCTTCCCAGCATGCCCCACATCTAGCTCCACACAGGGAAGTACCACCACTCTGCTGACAGTTCATGCTGCTTGTTGCCTGCTGCCTGGCCGTATCCAGCTAGAAAATAACAAAACTCAATCCAAACTTCTCAGTAAAAAGGTCAGGGATATATACAGGACAAATACCCAAGTGCATAGAGCCAACCCAAAGGCCTAGGCTCGGGCTTCAGTCCAATTACACTGAAAAAACTCTATCAGAATAAAATGATGTCACATGTGGGATTCAGCACCGGTGCCTTCCCCCAGCCAGACAGGGAGTCCAAACCAATTTCAGAACCTTCCCAGAGGAATGTCCTCCAGGAACTTCTGGTCCTACCTATATGGCACTGCCAGGTTTTCTAAAGTAGATCTGATTCAGAAATCCTCTGTGATTCAGTGACACAGCCCTTCCTTACCCTATACCAGATCACATGAGTGACCAGCCTTGGTGGTGTGTCCCATTGCAAGATCCTGTGATAGTCTGTCCAGTCCAAACCCCAACCTGGCTTCCCAGCTACATTCGAGCCATTCATTACCTTAGTCTTTGGGTCTGGGTTCTAGCCTTACCTCCTACCTCAGGGCTTATAAGTGCAGGGTTCCCTCTATAATTCCATCACACTTTCCTCCCCTCTGACTCCACCTACTTATTTCATTTTTCTTCCCATAACTCCCTCTCCCAAGATGAGATTAGGCCTCCCTGCTTCTTTCTTTGTACCTTGGACTTGACAGTGCTGACTCACACACGTGTGCGTGTGTGTGTGTGTGTGTCTGTGTGTGTGTGTGTGTCTGTGTGTGTGTGTGTGTGTGTGTGTGTCTGTCTGTCTGTCTGTCTCTGTCTCTCTGTCTAGCTGTGTCTATGTCTCTGTGTGCCCATGTCTTCGCGATTATTGTCCATTTCTTTCATCAGACTGCAGGCCCTGTTACCTTCTCACTGCTCCATTGTCGAACCTAGTGTGAGCCTGTACACAGGAGGTACAAAATCAATTCTGACAGTTCGATCTGATACACAAATGAGAGAAAGAATGAATGTGTGTCGAACTCACTTAACAAAAATTTTCTTCTTGTGACTGGTACGGGAAATGAGGCTTTTCCAACAACAGGTCAGTCCTAAGAAGGTAGAAAGCTGGATCATAGGACCAGGAGCTAGAAAGCATCACACCAGTGTGATGGCATAAGCAGGAGAGCTTCCTGAAAGGGGAGAGGGTTTCATATATTCATGAAACCCCTCATGAGGGGGAAAAATCCAAATGGCAGACCACAAACTGTGAGCAAAAAAAAAAAATCAAGGGAGGGTGTGAGGCCCTGAGTTCGAAGACCCACTGCCAGCACAAAATAAAAATTTATTTTATTTCTGTTGCACTTTTCAATTGTCCTGGTTTGGGGTGATTGTGTGATGTGCTGCTGTAAGCACCCTCACGATGTCTTTTGGTGCACAAGCACACTAGGAGTGGAAGTGTGGGGTCATAGAACATGCATATGTTCAGCCAGTTCAACAAAATTACGCACAGTTTGCCCTCACCACAGGCATGTAGCTACTCTACATCTTCTTGAACATTGGGTAAAGTCTGTTCTTAAAATTTGGGTTTTTCTGGTGAGTTCATATAACATTTACCTCATTATAGTTTTTTGTGTGTGTGTCAGTTGTGAGTCTTGGCCTCAGGTCCTAGGTTTTGTCCCTGAGTTGCCTTTGCTCAAGGCTAGTGCTCTACCACTTGAGCCACAGCTCAGCTTCTGAGTTTTTGATTGTTAATTGGAGATAAGACTTTCAAGGCCTTTCCTGCCTGGGCTGGCTTCAAACCATGATCCTTAGATCACAGCTTCTTAGAGTAGCTAGGATTACAGGTGTGAACCACCAGCACATGGTTTATAGTTTTACTTTGTATTTTCTTGATGATTAGAGAAGCTAAGTACATTTTCATAGGTAGTAGATCATTTGAATATTTTTTGGAGTACTTTCTTTGGTCTTTCAAACATTTTTTTAAGATCAAGTTGCCATTTTCTTATTGATTTACAGGAATCTTTTACATATTCTGGATAAGATTCCTTTAAGTTCTTAACTTTAAGAAGTCCAATTTAATAATATTTTGGTTGGCAGTTGATGTCTTTTATGTACATTCATCTTGAGCTATGAAGATATCCTCCCATTTTTTGAGGGGGGGTCCGTTTGTGGGGCCTGAACTCTGGGCATGGGCACTGTCCCTCAGCTTTTCAGCTCAAGGCTACCACTCTACCACTTGAGCCACAGCGCCACTTCTGGCTTTTTTTCTTTTTGCTTATGTGGTGCTGGCGAATCGAACCCAGGGCCTCATGCATGCAAGGCAAGCGCTCTACCACTGAGCCACCTTCCCAGCCCCTCCCATGTTTTTTTTTTTTTTTTTTTTTTTTTTTTTGATAGAGTCTGGCTGAATAGCCCACACTGACCTCAAATTTTTCTCAGTATCCTGGGTTTTTTTTTTTTTTTTTTTGTAGAACCTCTGTTACTTTGTCTTTCCAGTTAACTCTCTGATCTAGCTCAAACTGATTTTCTGTGTACAGTGGGAGGTGAGGACTGGGGTTTATTTTTCCTATGCAATATTGGCATTATCTAACTCTTGGCAGTATCTATCAAAGGTTTTTCCCCTAAGGCTATTCCTGGCCACTTTCATGATAATAGCCAAAGGGTGGAGGTAGATTGAGGGTCTGCTAACCGAAGGATAGATAGCTTGAAGTATAGTTATATAATGCAATTTGAATCAATAATAAAACAACTACTGCTCCATATATGTGGATGAACCCCCCACAGACATCACTGTTGAAAAACAAGGAGGAACTTTCTGGGAAGGGCAAGAGGGGACCTTCTCAGGGGCTGTGCCTCCCTCTGGTAAGCTTGGGAGCCATGAGTGAGTGATCTATGAATGAAGCATCCAATTCACGTACTTAACCCACTTCTTTGTATCGTGTTCCAGTTCAATGAAAAGGTAGGTGGCAGGCCACATCTGTCTGTCTGCTGTGAATGGAAACACTGCTGTCTGACCCCATCAGCGTTTCCTGTCAGGTTACATACCCTTCTGTAACCCTCTATCCCCTGGGGAGTCCTGTGGTCCCTTCCTCATAATTTTCCTTTTTGACCTTTGATTTTTTAAACCACCTTCCTCTAGGTTATTGTTAGGGGCCTCCTCAGGGGGTTGCATTGGAACTCATTCTGATTAATCCAGTGACAATTTTCCCTGGACAGAAGTGTCTGCCCCGACCCCACCCCCACCCCAAGGCCTCTCCTGGGTTAGTCATCCACCTCAAGGCCATGTGAATGGCCATTTGTGGGACAGAGAGGAACAGAGCCCAACACCACCTTCCCTGCCAGCTCTGGTTGAATTAGTCCTTCCTCTGGTCTGAGGCCCAGGAGGCCTTTCCCCATCAAAAGAGACCTTCACTTATTGTCTTTATTTTGAAATGTTTGGTAGAAAATTAAAAGATGAGTAACTGCCAGGCAGCTTTCTGAGCCAGCAACCCAGAGCATCTGTGTTTTCTTCCAAGTCTGGCCAGAGCTGGCCTGGAATCGACCCAGCACTCCCCAGGCTCCTCGGCCTTCACTTATTCTCCAGACTGCTCAATTCCTTTTAAGACACAAATTGATTGGGATAATTTCTGCTATAACTACAATTGCCATGGAAAGGAGGGGAGGTAAGGTGCATTCAGGCCGAGGACTCCTGCAATGACTGTGAACCATTGAGTTACTGTAAAATGACCAGAAAATGGATTCAAAATTGGAGCCACAAATAATGTAATTACTGCAGTGTGTGCTCAAGGCTGCCAGAACAAGGGTTGGCTTTGCTGCCCTGGAAACATCTGGAGGAAAAGCTGCTGCTGCTCCTGTTCCTTCAACAACCCCTGCCCTGAGCCTCAGGAGAAGCAGTACTCTTCAAGGCTGGTTGGTCCTCAGAGGATGGAGGGGACCAGAAAAGGGATGTGGAGAGAAAAGGCCCAGGAGAAGAAATGGATGGAGGTCAGAACTAGTGTCTCACCTACTGCTGAGGTCTAGTTACTGCATCTCTGGTAGAATGGAGACCGGGCTGGGCATGGTTGTCATGTAGCACCATCATGGCCTCTACTATCCACACAGATATGTCAGCCCAATTGCTGTCATCCAGCCTTCTCACCACACCTGCTACCATCATCTCCACCATTGCTATGGCAGTGACATCTTTGTCATCAGTGGTCCTTTCATGCTGTTACCATCACTGTTGTGGTGCTAGCATCTCCACTATCACCAGTCCCAGCCACACCATCAGAACTGCCATCACCGCCATTCACATCACCAACACTGCCATAGCATTTCTATCACTGCTCTCCTCCACACCAACCCCAGCACCAATGTCCTGAAGACACCATGGTCTTTACAAGCAGCTCCTTCTCATCCACATTTTTACCACTGTCTCCTCCCTACTGGCCTCATACCTATCAATGTGATGGTGAGGGCATTCTATCTATATCAACCTCACCTGCCACCATTACTGTCACAGAATCATCTTCAATTCTTCTTTCATCAATATGATCACCATCATCCTCTATAGCCTCTCAGTATGGTCTCCACCAATGGTACCTTTACTCTTATTGTCACAGCCAATGTTAGGATCAGTCACATCCTTCAAGGTCATTCTTTGGAGCTTCTGTATCAGCATGCTATGTGCTTAGTATATCTTTCCGGGACGACTGGTCCTTGCCTGAGCTGGGACAACAGCTACATCAGGGTGAGAGAGATGAGGTAGCTTTTGCTTGCCTGCTTCAAGGCCTGGAGCAAAAGGGGAAATCGAAGAGGTAGATTCTTATAAGCAGTAGTGGAAAGAAGTAAGACAGACATTTGAGTCCAGCCATGTGTTTTATCTGATCACTCCAGGGGGAAAGAGAGAATTGGTATGGGGTATGATGAGACAGAAACCAGGGGTATCTGGGCACAGCTAGAAGGGCCAAAGAGAACCAGGAGGTTAAACATGAGAGAAACCTGTAGTGTTTTTTGAGCATGGCCTCAGGTGTGAACAAGAAGGAATAGCCAAGACTAGGTCACTGTTACCATCTTCTAGTCTCCAAAGCACAGAGCCATGCACACTGTGGCCTCTTCCCTCCGAGAGCTGCTCCTAAGGTGACAGAGTAGTGGTGATGAGGAGCAGATACTGAAATACCAGTATATGAATATCATTACTAAGCTTGTGTTACAGGTCCACACATGAACCCACGGGAGGGCATCAAAAAGGTGATTTGTCCTTGAATTTGTAGGCCAGTTTGACAGTTGGATCACAAATGCAGAGTTCTACTTTTGAAGCATTTACTATCAGTGGGATTGATCTCAGTACATGCTTGCTCACACAGAGGACTACCCAAGGTTTGGCTATAAGGTGACAGGAGCAGGAATAATACACTGCTTCCTTGACCTGGCCTCTAGTCCTAGAACTGTAGGAGCATCAAGAGGACACCATCTGTTCTGCTGTGTGTTCTCTCTTGCACTTGGCACTGACCACAAGGAGCCCTGGGTCACCCAACACATGCCCTCTGTGCTGGCTCAGCTGCTGGCTTACCCTACCACCTTCTGGCTAGCTTCCCCCTACATTGTTGTTATCTTTCACCTGAGCCGGCTTCTTGAGAGAAGTGCAAATCTCAGGAAAAATAACTACTCTCAATTTAATTTCCCATGTCCAGGAAGCAGTGGGGGTAGTAGATGTTGACCAAGAGGAAGAAGTCTGAAAGAGTTCCCAGGAGTTCCCGTTTCCTCTAGACTCTGCATTGGTTGATACCGCTCTGTGCCTTGGAGAGGCCGCCTCTGCCACCCCTCCTAGGACAGGGGTCAGTAAGACCAAGAGAATTCACCCATCAGGAGACTTCTAATATCTAGAACCCCAAATTCCCTGAGCCCGCTTTCAGGGTGTGCACATCTCTGCCTGCATCTGTCCTCTGGAGGGAAGGCTAGGCTATTGGGGTGCATATTCCTAGGTCTTAGGGGTGTCTTGGGGCAGAAGTGTGGCAGACACTTGAGTAAGCGAGCCTTATATCCATATGGAGGGTACAAGGTGCCTGAGGTTCAGGCTGGCACAAGTGATGAAAGAAAAGAGGTAGGCTGAAGACTGGTGGTCACTGTGTATGAGAGATCTCCATTCGCACTTGAGTTTCCAGGCCATGATGAAGTCATATTTGACAAGGTAGGAGGAAAGACATGTTTTGTTGAATAATTTGTTAGACTGCCTTGTCTAAATATTTAGCTTTATAGCACATGAGTGTCCATTTGTACCTTAGTTGTAAACCCTGCAAATCTTAGGTATGGGCCTATGCCCAGGAGGTTACTCCCAGAGGGCCTGAATCTCCAATATGCCCATCTTTAGGTGCTGAGCCTGACTTTTCTCCTGTGTTTACCCCACATTCAATGTGCGAAATGGTAGCATTTTCATGATCACAGGCCTGCAAGTTGAAGAAGCAGAAAACCAAAACATAAATGGCTTAAGCAAAAAGATAATGCATCAATCGATATATATATATCATATATATCATATATATACATATACATGTATATACATATATATCATATATATCACATATATATATCGATTGATGCATTTTATTGATGCATATATATCTATATATCTCTATCTATCTATCTAATTATCTATCTATCACCAAAGCCCAGACTTTCACTTGATCAGGAGCTCTTATTTCTTTCCCTTCCTTGGCTCTACTCCCCTCCACATTGACTGTCACAGACAAGTGCAACTCCTTCTTAGTGAACATCAGGTGAGCACTGCAACTCCAGATCTCCCTTCTTCTCAGGGTCAGTTAGAGGGAAAGTGCCCCTTTCTCAGCCCTGGGGTCTCGTGGCATCCCATTGGCTCCATCGATCCACATTACCATCTCTAAACCAATGTCTGCAAATCAGGACAGGTCAGGGAATGATTGCCTAGGTGTAAGTCACATAAGCTACCCTGTGGGTAAGCAGCAGAAAAGGGGGGGGGGGGTGAGGAGGAAACTTAGACACAAGACATCTAAGGCTCCTAGGGAGCCCCCCTCCAGAATGTGCCTGTTTTACAGATCTCATTTGATGCTCACTTATGTGGGGCAATTCCAGACAAACAGGAAGCACCAGCTCCTGGCCTTTCCAAGCCTCTGAGCCTACCCAACGCTGTGAACTGTTTGAAGACAGAAATTCAGCACTCATTCACTCATCACATGTTGATTAAACAATAAAGTGATCAAGCCTTTGCCTCTCAGAGGCTTAACTTCTAGTGGGGAAAAAAGCCAACAAGAAAGACAGGAGCCCTTAGACAAGGAAAGGCTCGCTCTAGCTGCCGAGTGTGGAGTAGACACTAAGATGGTAGCTGAGGTTAGGAAGCAATCGAAACAAATAATGATGGTGGTGGGCAGGAGGGCCTGTGATGATGAGGGGGCAGGGGCTTTGCTGAGGTGCAGGAGGCTGGGAGGGGGAGAAGGCTTCACATTTTGGACACACAGGTCTAAGCTTCATCTTAAATGTCCAAATGATGATGTTGAGGGAGATGAGACTCTATGGAACAGGTCAGACTGAAGGTTGGAGTTCAAAGAGCCTTCAGCCAATAGATGCTTGATTGCTGGGATTTGTTTGTTTTTCTCTCCCAAGTTTTCCCTGAATAGGACCTGGCACAGATCCAGGATTCTACTTACAAATGGCACTATATCACAAGTGACCATCATATCTTTGCCACGATTACTCCCTAAGGGCCAGCTAGGCATTGTGGCCCTGCCTTGCATGTATCATCTCCTCCCACGTCCCTGTGATCAGACCCCATAACTCAGATCAGGAAACAGATTCAGTCATCTGCCATATAAGGGTTCCACTTGCTATTTTCCCCATGTGTTTTTGCGGAATCATCAAAATCTCTGCCTCCTTGCTGATTGGTGCTGACCTCCCCTCTCTTGCAGCCTGTGACCAACTGGCCTTGGGTGTGGTGGCCATCTTTGGACCTTCCCAGGGTTCCTGCACCAATGCTGTCCAGTCCATCTGTAATGCTCTAGAAGTGCCCCACATCCAGCTGCGCTGGAAGCACCACCCATTGGACAACAAGGACACCTTCTACGTGAACCTCTACCCCGACTATGCCTCGCTCAGCCATGCCATCCTTGACCTGGTCCAGTACCTCAAGTGGAGGTCGGCCACCGTGGTCTATGATGACAGCACAGGTGGGTGGTCAGAAGTGGCTGGGATGGGAAGTAGTGAAGTGGGGGCAGAGCCCCAGGGTAGAGCTCAGATAGTTACCTTGCACTGCTGTTCCTGGGGGGGGGAAGGCTGTGCTGATACCTACACCCCAGCATCACCAGTCACGGCGATGCTCACCGCAGTGATCAGACACACCTGTGCACACCCACCACCCACACACTTCGCTCATCCCCAGCCTGATTCACAGCTGGCTCATCCCTTGTTCCACATGCTCACCTCTACTCTGGTTCAGGAGTACTCAGATGTGCTCTTGCCCCTGCTACTAGCATGCACACCTGTCCTCATCCCCATCTGAACTCTTGTACCTGCATCTTCTCACCCACAGCAAACACCTCTACCCTTGCCTTGCACATACACTCATGCTTACTTCCGGTGTGGCCTGGTAGGAAGTGTGTACATGTGAAGCTAATCCCCCAGGGCGGAAATACCCACCCTCCCACCTGCTGGCAATGAGGCCACTGTGCACTTCAGTCTCTTCATAAACCGTGGGGAATAAAGGTATGCTCTGTGCACATGTCTGGTGCTCAGGATATTTGCTCAAGGTTGGTTCTTTGGATCCTTCTCACACTTGCACCCAGCACCACGCCCCCCCCCATCTCTACCTATACTCAGGCACCAGCTCCCTGACAACACACATGACTAGAAACAAGGCCACACCTGCAGAAGTGGGCACAAAGCTTGAGCCTCAGTTGGCCAGGGTAGAAATAGGACAGGATCCCTGCAGCCAGTGGCTGAGCCACAGGCCCAAGGCTGGACCCCCTGGTGCAGAAGAACCTGCCCTGCATAGCCTCCCCAGCATTCTTCTGCATAGGACCTGCATGGCCTAGTCCTGCTTCCAAATCTAGCATGGGACTTGTCTTCTAGAAAACTCTTACTCAAGTGTGTTGCCTCTTTTCTCTCAAGTTCTGAGTGTGGGCCCAGAGCCAATATCCACTAACATATCCAATAGCACATTGTGAGCCTTTCCTTTAGACCTCATCTGTTGCTGGGAGTTTGGAATGCCTGAATGAATAAAAACCCAGCCTTGGTCTTGGCACAGTGTGCATTGTTGGGGAGCACAGAGAAGCTCACATTACTTTCTGCATGAAGCTATACACAGAGAGCTAAGAGCTGCTTGACAGGGCCTGTTATCAGGGAGAAGAGGGGACAGAAGGGCCGCCACCAGACTCCGCTTCATCCCTGGTCACCCTCACACGATTTTCAGGGCAGACCCAGAGCTGGACACCCTCCAGAGACAGAACATGGTTAAGGCAATGGGACGATAACTGTGTGTCCACCATAAACTAAGCACAGCAGGGGTGATCTCATTTAATTTCATCCGTCTCACAGCAACTCTAAGGAGTGGCAAGTTAGTAAATGAGGAAAATTAGTAAATTTAAAAGGAGGAAACTGAGGCTCAAGAAGTCTCACACATGCTCTGCCTATTGTTAACCCAGCTAACAGGCATCAGAGTTGGCATGTGACTACAAGACTTAAGTCCAAAGTCTGTACCATTAGTTAGTGTGGAGCTGGTTCTTCTCTTTCTTTCCAAAGAACTCAAGTCCCAAGATGTTTCCGAGCCCAGCCTCTTAAGAGAGTGACCTTGGCAAGTCACTTAACCCATCTGGCCTTGCTCTTCCCACACATCAAGAGCTGCAGCATCCAGCCTCGGAAGAGCCCTCCAGCTCTCGCCGCCTGTGATGCAGTGTTCGCTCTTGATTATCTCCTAATGGGGAGTGGGAATAGTAACAAAGGAAACCCTCAGAAAACACATCAGAAACTTGTTTATTCTCTCCAGGCTTCTACAAAGATCTCTTGAGTTGCTGTGATACCAAAGCGCCAGACAGGAGGTCCTTGAATACAGTCTACCACCTCAAACCCCACCTCCCACATGCTTAGGCCCCTAGCACAAAGCATCTGCCAGGAGGGGCACTCATGGGGCTTCCAAGTCCCTTCAGTGTTTCTGTACTAGAACTTGTCTTAACTGTCTATTCTGAATGATACCCTCCCTGAGCCCATTTCTGTTTCCAGAACATGAGCTTTCTGTGGCTGTAGCACAGGGCCTGGACGATGTAGATGTCCTCAAATGTTGCTTAAATGGAATTTGAATTAGATTGGATTGAATTGAATTGAAAAATCAAGTTGAATTAAACTCCAATTAAATAGTGTAGGAAAGAGTGTAAGGGCAAAGAAATGAAGATGTTGTTATTCCATTTTTTTTTAATTTTTGAGTAGTTAATCATATTAGAGGAGAATGAGTGTTTTTCTAGGCATCAGCTAAGAATCAGTGACAGACATGCAGCCAGAGAAAGCCCCATGGACTTGGATGGTCCTGAGCTGACTGACCAGAGAGAGTCAGAAGGCCTTGAAGACAAGACAAAGAGGAGAGGGCATGACAGATAAAAGGAACATCCTGTGCAGGGGTGAGGAGTGTATGTAGCAGGCTTATGGAGACAACAGCCTGGCCAAGGGGAGAGGATTCAATTATGCATGAGGAAGGGAAAAGTCATATAAAGGGTGTGTCTAGCTGTGCAAGGTCTGGTGTCAGTCTAGGATTCAGGCTTCCTGTTTTAAGTAGTCAAGGACTCATGAGTATTGTTGAGTACAGGAATGAAAGGAGAGTTTAGCCCGTGGCTCTGAGAGCAACACAGGGAGAATTTGAGGAAAAGATCACAGCAAGACTAAAGAAGAGATAGCATAGCTACATTGGTCCTGTAAGAAACAAAAAGGAGGCTTGAGTTTGAAAGACTACCGAGAAGAGAATGTAGGGGGCCAGAGAAGAGAAGAATCAGATGTGAGTGGGATGTTGAAAATGGGTCATTCAAGTGTCAAAGGGAGAGTGGGCAGAGCAGACACTGGTCAGAACCACTCATTGTCCATTGGTATTGGGCCTGAAGACTGGGCAGGGGGAAAGTGGGGGTTTTCAGCTCCTATTGGAGCTGTGCACCATGATGAGCACCATGCTAGTAGAACCAGTCAGAGCGGAAGCTAAGGTCCCTAAGCCTTTAGTGTACGTCAGGTTACCTGATGCCCAGATATAATGGCCTGGAATTACCAGTGACCTCTAGCTGGGCATCACTCTTCTATAACATGATTAACTACTCAAATAAAAAAAATCCAGATAACAGTGTCTTCATTCCAACTCACTAGTGTCCCAAACATTTTTCTTGTACTACTCAGAGTTTAACTTAATGTTTTTATTTTCTCACACACACACACACACACACACACTTAAAAAAAAGTAGGGCAATCAATGAGAAAGGAGGCTCGAGTTAAGAAGATTATTGGTACTGGGACTCAGTGGGATTCAAGCAATCATATAACTTTGAAAATGATGCCCTAGAATCAGAATAGTCCAAAAGAAGGGGAATGTGGGAGTGAGAAGAACACAGTAGCAGGCCTTGTCTGTGCCTTCTTTGAGGACTGTGTCCTCAGAACATTTGAGCTGTGTAGCAGCTCAACTTGACTCATTCAAGTGATAGTAGCTTAGTTAGTCTCACTGACCACAAGTCTGGGACTGGGTCTTTCAGGGTTGGTTTCACAGCTCCCCAAAGTCAGGCTGCTGTTTCAGTATGGCCACGCTCCTCTTGTCATTCTCCTCCATAATACAATGGAGTTGCTGCAAATCCAAACATCCTTTCTTCACATGATGACAATCCACGCAGGCAAGAAGGACGTAGAAGTCAAATGGGGAGGAAGATCTATCTCTGCAACTATCAGAAGACAGTCTCCTAAAGTTCACTGGGTCCACACACTGTCAAATGGGCATGGTATTGGCATTAATTGGTTCATACCATAATGAATCATCTCTTGAGACATTGTCACCACCCAAAAGTACACTTTACTTGGCATGCCAGCAGAGGGTGCCTCCATTGGCTCTTTCTACCAAAAGCTGTGTAACAAGCCACCCCAAACATTCAGTAATGATAAACATTCATCTAATTCCTAAATCTGTCAGTTCAGCGATATCCTGGGCTTGGCTAGGTGATACTCTGTGATCTCATTCACCTGCTTGTTGGTTGCTTTAAGTTGACTTTGTCTGGGTGATGGGCATCACCCTCTGGCTCTGCTTTTCTTCCAGACATGTTGCCATGACAGTGGCACAGGGGCAAGAGAACAAATCTAATGGACAAGTCCATGTCAAGGGTCCATTTGCTTCAGGCCTGCTAATATCCCACTGGTCAAAACGATCCACAGGGCTGAGCTGCTAGAGGGGCTTTTCTGAAAGGTTACATGGCAAAGAGCCTGCATTAGGAAGGGGTGAAGAGTTTGGGTCATCATTGCAATCTACCTCATTTTGGAGGCAACCAGTGTTTGCCTTTTGAGGTAAGCCATGTCTCTCTCTTCCTAACCTAATCTATGAAAGGAAGGAGGTTAGAAAAACCCTTGTGTGGAGAAAAGGAGCCAAAAGACTGATTCTTGACTTGTGATTCCATTATTGGCCTGCTGGAGAATTATACAAGGGTCTCTCCTCTTCTGTGGCCCTCAGTTTCTTTATCTGTAACCTCACCATGCAGATCCCCATTCCCATGCCTTCTAGGATTTGGGAGATAGCTAAATAGGGTAATGAATGCAGAAGTGCTTCATAAGTGAAAAGCGTGGCTCCAACAGCCATGATTCACTGCAGATATTTTGAGAGGGATTGATTAAGGAGGCAGCCAGGAAGAAGAGCTTATCTCAGGCAAACCAAAACAGTTTCGTCTTCTGCCGGGTGGGCCGAGAAGAGCCTGCAGTCTCCTCTGGGAATACACTGATGGGAAGGAGGGCTGACATTTGCTGCTGTTGGAGAATGTGGGTCACCGTGCATTACACGGGGCGATGTGCTTGGCTGAAAAAAAGGCCCTGGTGGCCTCTGCCCCAGCATTTAGCCTGTCCCTGTCCTCATGTTCCAGGTCCCCAAAGCCTACATGCCTACTGATGCTAAGCATGAGTCTGAAAACCAAATGGGTAGGAACAGGCTGTGCACTGTGGACCTTTCTGGGTAACAGAAAGGTGGGAAAGGTCAACCAGGAATTTCTCGATAAGTGGAGAGGGTATGGGTTTGCATGTCTGATTGGGGATAACCTATGGCCCCTCCCTTAGCTGAAGCCAACTGACACCTCCCTCTATCCCCCATCAAATCTGATGTTAGGACATCCTAGAACCTGTTTGGTCCAGATCGTTCCAGGATTCCAGAGTCCTGGATATGGGACTTGTCATGGGTTGGGTATTCTTGATGTCTATAGTCTTGGTGAAGATTGTTGAGGGTCTCTTTAGGAGGTAGAAGTTACAGGGGTGCATCTGGACCTCCCCAGTAGAATAGAATGATGGGTAGCAGATTGCTTTCCTGAGGCTCAGCCCTGGGGACTGGGAAGAGAGCTGAAGGGTCTCAGGCTGTATAACAGAAATTATTCTTAGAAATGGGGACTTGGTTGAAAGGCTTCTGGAGTGGGTTTTCTGAGTGAGGAACTCTGTCCAGATAGGGGGGAGGGCACTGTAACAAGAGATTGCAAACTTTAACATGCAAATTTAGCTGCAAATTAGTTTAAGAAAAAAGGGGAGGATGGTGTGGCTTCTTAGCTATCTTTACTGTTGTGCACCATAAGGTTCAAGTGTATCATCCATATATTATTTTTTTACTCTCTAACATCTGCCCTGTTGGTCTTTTCCTCAAGTCTGATTGGTGACCCCAGATTTATATCCCCCTATTTGAAATTAAATAAAAAGGGTTTTACTTACCTATTTCTCTAGCACAAGTTCCAGGCACCACACTGACAGGACCAACTATGTCCTATTACCTCAATCATACTGCATGTGCTGATTAGCCAGGGTGGAGCCACATAAATTGACCCTAGAGATGACCATGGATCCCTCCTGAGACCCATAAACTGGAAGCAGTGCAGTTGTTCCTCAAAGGAAACTCAAGAGTTCTGTTAATGGGGGCGAGGTATGGTGAGGGAGCTATGGCTCTCCATGGCACAGATGCTGGGCCTGAGTGTGGCAGGAGAGGGGACAGCTCCTGGCTCAGTCTCTCCTTCAGTGGGGTGGGGCTGGGGGCTATGGAGAGCAGTAAGCTGCTTCCCTCCCAGGTCCTGCTGAGAAGAGTCAGCAAGGATGGCTTGAAATGGGGACGAAAATGAACTTAATTAGACCTAAGCAAGCCATTTGTCTCCAGGAAGTGACATTCTGTTTTCCCTTGAAGTCCCCAGATTAAGTGGTTTTACAAAATGCCAAAGGGGCAAATAGATTTTTCAGTGTGGAGAGAAGAAAACAGTAAGTCGATCCAACTATGGGAATTTTTGTTGAGTATTACCTAAGTACCAGACCTGTGCCAGGGGCAACTCATCCCACACATTACGGTTCCTGTGGTAGAATGAGAGAATGAGGTGAGGCCAGAGGAGGCTGAGAGAGGCCGCCATGCTGATGTGTGTGCAAGAGGTGCTGGGGAGGCACATTCTGAATACAGCAATAAAGGAAGCCTTCATGGGGTGGTGGTGGTCTTAAGTCTGAAAGAGTGGGTAAGGCTTACTAACATACAGTTGAGGCTGTATGTTGGAGACAGGTTTGCTAGAGACTTTCAGGGAAATGATGCTCTGTGTTTCACAAGGCTCTCTCAGTCTCTACCCATTCTGTGTTGAGAGAAGCAAGTGGGTATGGTTGGTGGGGATCTGAGGCCTGTGCCTACTTTTGAATTCACATATATGTGTACATGTATCTGTGTGTGTACAGGCCTTTGTCTACATCGGTACACTCATGCCTAAGCCCAAGTGTGTGTCCTGTCTATATCTACATGCATGTGTTTGCATGCGCACAAACATCTGCTCTCATTTTGCGTGCATGTGCAGGCATGTCCACATGTGTGCACATCTGCCTGACTGTGCTCATTCCTGGCTCTTGTGACTGTATCCATGTACATGCATACTGCCCTGTGGGCCTCGTATCTGTGTCCATGTACATCATGGACCTGTGACCACATATATGGCTGTGCATGCCACTCATCTTAAGTGGATATCTTCAGCAGTGTATGCATGTGTGCACACGTGTGTCTTTTATGCCCTGCCTCTCAGGGCTCATCCGGCTGCAGGAGCTTATTATGGCACCATCGAGGTACAACATCCGCCTGAAGATCCGCCAGCTCCCCATTGACTCTGATGACTCGCGGCCCTTGCTCAAGGAGATGAAGCGAGGCCGGGAATTTCGAATTATCTTTGACTGCAGCCACAGCATGGCGGCCCAGATCCTGAAGCAGGTGCGTGAGCACTGACCCCATGGGGGGATGGAGGGTATCTGCCAGCTTCTTCTCCCATTTTCCCTTTCCAAACCACACAGGTGATATTAGCCAGGTCTCAGCTGGTCTCCTGACTTGGCTTCTTTCTGGCTTTGTGACGTTGGGAGTCACTGTGCTTCTCTGAGACTTCACAGTCCAATTGGGTGGAGCTTAAGCCTGATGCACAGAATGCTGGGTAAATGCTGCCTTCCCTTTTACCTCTGTGCAGGTGACAAGTGGGCTGCCTGGGGGCATCCAAAGCCAGGCTGGAGAGAGCACTCCAAGAAGCACGAAGTATGGAGAGGCCCTGGGTTGTCAAGAACAGCCCCTAGGCCTTACCACCTCTCCCAGTGACTAATCCCCCATAGCTTACGATACTTGGTGAGGTCAGCTGAGGCTCTTCACACCATCTGTCAGCTCTATAGCCATGGAGTGGGGGTGGAGTGGAGAATGGCTCTTGGTCCTGGATGGGCCTTCATTTCCAAACATGGGTCAGCATGGCATATCAGAGATGAGAGTCAGTTTCTGCCTGCCAGCCATTCAAGAAATTAACAGTGAATCTTTCTGCCACCCCCTCCCAGGGAGCCATAGTGAAACCAAAACCACTCTTAAACCTATGCTTTATGTAAAAGGAATTTATGTCCTCCAGGAAAGCAACCCTGGTGACTAGAAGAGGTGTGCAACTTGAGGACACAGGGTATAAGGGTAGGGACTGGGGCACAGAGAGGGCTGAGCAGGAGCTGAGGAGTTTTCAAAGCCTTGAGGCGCTCCGGTCCCAACCTTCAGTTGGGCCCCCACAAAAGCTGACGAAGGCAAGTGCCAACCTCCATTCCTGCCTCTCCTGCCCTCAAAAGAAGCTCCAACAGACAGAGAGAATTAAAAGAGAGAATTTGCTGTCTGCTCCTGCTCTGCCATGTCGTGCACCTGTCACCTCTTCAGATGTCAGTAAGACAGGAAAGTGCAGAGTTCACCCCAAGGCCCAGCACCTGGTTGGCAGTGAGCCTGGATTGTCCTTCACATCACATCAAGGAAACATACGCTGCCCGGAAGTCTTGAAACGCATGTTTTCCTGGCCAGCCATGCCAGTTCGCTCTGTCTTCCTAGCTTGCCTGATACAGTGCCAGTGACAATCACAGCTTTGGTTTACTGAGGAGGAGTTACTCTCCTGGGTACCTGCCACTTCTCACTGACTTTGAGAAAGTTAACATGCCCAGGTGATCCATGAGGATACTGAGGCTCAAGAGGCAAGTAACAAGCCAGGGTTAGGAAAGTGGAAATTTACTCCTGGGTCTGTCAGAGTTGGAAACTTCTGGAATTAAAAATGGAGATGCTCTGCTCAGCTAAACACAGAATTAAAAGAGGTTAAGGCCATCCTTTGCCATCAGGTATCCTCAGCCTTCATGGTGCTGGTGTGGAGTAGTGAGTCTGTAGGAGTGGCAGAGGACACTCAGCGAAGTGCCTGCCTCGTTCTTGAGCTTGCAGTTTCCAGGTGTATTTGGCCTTGTGGCACCCTCTCCCTCGCCACATAGCTCTTTGTGGGCCCTGCATTCCAACAACTCTGTAGAAAATGCATTGTAGTCATTAGAATCAGAGATTACAGGCTCCTAATAAAACACATAAGATCTCATGTTGGTCTACAGTAATTATCCCACAGCAGCTCATGGCACTGAGGAAGCAAGGAGGTCTCTGTTCAGGAAGAGGCTCAGGTTTAAGGTTTCCTGCCTCCCACCAGGCCTCAAAGGCTGAGTGGAACACCTGTCTCAGAAGCTAGGATAGTGATGGAGCTGATGGCTTGGCTGGTCTGTCCGCATCTCTGTAAGTGTGACAGCCAGGCCCAAAGATGCTGATTGAGAACCAAGACTACCAGACCCACTTCATGCTTCAGAACTGGGAATCTTTGCAGAGTTCCCTGAATGTTGTACTTTAGTTTGTCCTAGGGGACTTTGCTACATACTCCTGTGGGAATCCCTGTTGTCTGCCAGCTAACCATTGTAACTACTCAGAGTTTCAAATGATACTCTATTCCAAGTGGTCAGCTTATCAACTCCCGTTCCTGGCCCCAACCCTGTTCTCACCCTGGGTGAAGGGAGGGACCTCTGGGTATTTCCTGTTGTTGGCTGACTCTCTGCTTTCTTGCAGGCCATGGCTATGGGCATGATGACTGAGTACTATCACTTCATCTTCACCACTCTGGTAATGTTCTTCCAGGTCCTAGTGAGGGAGGGAGGGGGGACTACTTTGGATAGAGGGCATTATGGCCTGGCCTGGACCAGCCTGTTATTGGGCACCGTTGCTATAGCTAGAAGATACTCCAGCCTTCTGAAGATGTAGGTATGGCTCCCAGGTAAGGCCACAAAGATGGTATGACCTACCCACCTTTTAAAGAGATTAAGGTCAAGGGGCTGGGAAGGTGGCTCAGTGGTAGAGTGCTTGCCTTGCATGCCTAAGGCCCTGGGTTCGATTCCTCAGCACCACATAAGCAAAAAGAAAAAAGCCAGGAGTGGCACTGTGGCTCAAGTGGTAGAGCGCTAGCCTTGAGCTGAAGAGCTGAGGGACAGTGCCCAGGCCCAGAGTTCAGGCCACACGACTGGACCAAAAAAAAAAAAAGAGAGAGATTAAGGTCAAGGTCACGTACTCTAGGACAGTGTGAACACCAGCCACCCTGCTTAGTAGCCATGGGAGCGCTAAGGTAAAGCCGTCTAGCTGCTGCGTGTCAGTTTCTTCCTCTGCAAAATGAGTGTCTACTTCCCAGGGTTGATGTAAGGAGCAACAGGTGGATTAGGTACACTGCTAAACAAGATGAAGCCATAGAAGTAGCAGCTATTCTTGATTGTCTCACCCTCACTTCCTAATTCTCTCTTCCCTACTCCTGCCGAAGGCCCTCATCTGGAAGTGCCTCTTTATATCCTGCATCATCCAGGCTGAAGTCAGCCAGCCCCTCACTGTCAGCACAGCCAGCCTACCTGCAGGCTCCAGATGGGTTCTGTCCAAACTCTGAGAACATTTAGGACCATTTAAGCCCATTAGGATAATTAGTTGTGGCCTGAGATCAGCAGAATAAAGGCATCCCTGTGCCAAAGGGGCTCCATCAATGAACGTTGTAGCCAGACACCCTCTGACCTCCCTGGAGCCCTGGTGGATTTTTCCACTGTTAAGGTCTGGGTGGTTGATGGGCCTCCAACTATCTTCTTACTGAAAGTCCCTGCAGTCCTGGTTGGCCCTGCCCCATAGTCCTGGTTTATTGGCATCACTGGGCTCCTTAGCCAGTACCTGGACTGAGCTAAGTGTTTCTAAGCAACCAAAACTGAGGCTTCTTTTCTGCCTTCATCTTTCAGTCTGGCTCTCATGCAGCAGGCTGTGCCTTCACAGCCTGGGCAGACAGCCTTGAAGGATGTATAAGAGTTCACTATAAGAGAGACAGAGGGCTGGGAAGGCAACTCAGTGGTAGAGTGCTTGCCTTGCATGCATGAGGCCCTGGGATCGATTCCTTAGCACCACATAAACAGAAAAAGCCAGAAGTGGTGCTGTGGCTCAAGTGGTAGAGTGCTAGCCTTGAGCTGAAGAGCTGAGGGACAGTGCCCAGGCCTAGAGTTCAGACCCCATGACTGACAAAAGAGAGAGACAGAGACAGAGAAGCAGAGACAAAAAGAGATAAAAACAGACAAAAGAGACAAACAGATACAGTGTCAGAGACAGAGGAAGGAATAACGTAAGCAAAGGCCAATGTGGTAGCTTGCCCTGGGAGTGTGAAAACTGATTGTTTTCATCTCCTCCCGGCTCCAGCATGAAGTCAGCCATAGCTGGAGTGCTTACACCACAGATGTGGGCAGACACTATAAATGAGATCTCCCTCCCCCAATCTGGGGAACATTTACCCTCCCTTCAACTCTGCCCACTGTACCCTGTACTCCTGCAGAGCCTAGGACTCAGACCTGGCAGCCACATGGCCAGGAGCTACCTGGGAAGTAAAGAATCTTGGAAGCTGGGAACAGAGATCAATCATCTATTCCCTCAATCACTTCGGGGTCTCTGCCCACCCACACTGACTTCTTTCTGCTATGATGCATCCTGGAACATAACTGGGGTCTTGAAATGAGGCCCCCAGGTTTCTGACAGCATTCCAAGATAAGATATTGAAGAAGGCAGGACCCCAGTGACCCCAAAACCCTCCACAGTAATGCCTTTGTCTACTAGGGTCAAGGTGAAAGGAGAAAGGATCCTAGCACTCTAGAGCCTTCTTCTAGCCCCAGGCAGTGTCACTCTCTTACTTTTCTTTAATCAAGTCATTCATTTATTAATTTACTCAGCAGTTCCCTAAAGCTCCAGGCTCTAAGCTGGGCACTTGGGTGAAAGGGCAAATAGAAATGGGTCCAATATGAAACTCATATTGGCAAGCTGGGAAGCTCCAGTCAAATGTGCAGGAACCTCTGTCTCCAATGTTTAGGTAGTGCTTGGCACACACAGCAGGTGCTTATTAATGGATGAATGAATGAAAGAAAGATTGCAAAACAAAATAGAATGTAATCAGCTAAATTATCAACACATCCTCAGGGCAGCAGCCAGTTAAGACCACAGTTTGTGCCAGACTGTCTGATTAGGATTGAGACTCTTTACTCCCTTAGAGGAGTTACCCTCTTTGGGCCTCATTTTCCTCATCTATAAAATGATGACAATAGCAGCATTATTTATAGGATGTCAGGATGAATATTTAATGCACTGATGTTGGTAAGGTGCTCAGAACAATACTTGGCACTGAGCGCTGTATGTAATTAAAGAACTGCTTGTGTTACCTGTGTGCTCACAGTGCCCCAGTCCAGCTCTTCAAGGGAGCTATGATAGTCCCAGTTTTCTAGAAAAGCAGAAACTCAGAGGCTCAGAGAGATGAGTTAGCAGGAAAGGGAGGGTGGTGTTTCCCCAGCTGGGAGCTGGAAGCTGGGCAGCTCCAAAGTGTGGTGCTCAAGCCTGTCAGGCTTGGCCTTGGCCTTTTCTGCCTCGTGGATTCTTCACAAGGCCTGGCCATGATGTCTAGGCATGGTGATTGACACTTAGCCTTAGCAAGTCCCAGCAGTGCCCACACTTCACTGGTTTCCAAACCCTCAGTCTGTAGCCTCTGATTTTCCTCTGTACCCCTTCAAAGCCAGCAGGGCAGAGTTTGAGCTCCCCATTGACCGATGGAGGTACTGGTATTAGGAAATTGTGCAGCTTGTCCTGAGTCTCATAGCAGATCAGTGGAGGAGACCTGGGCTCCTGACTCCAGGTCTTGCCAGTGGCTGTTCAGACTGACTGCCTTTCCTCTGCACGCTTCACTGTGTGGGGGTTAGGAGAAAGGGCCCTTCCAGGCACGCACAGCTCCTGCAATACAAACAACTCTTATGGGAACTAGGTGTGTGTTGGGTCTTCCAGGTTGCCCCCCTGAGTGTCAGGTCATCCACAGTGTCCCCATGACTCCTCTTTCCTGGCCATGTCTGCCCCCAGCTCCAGGATCCTCTTTCCAGCCCCACTGATTTGGGACTCTACCTTGTGATCCTTCCTCTTGGTGCCCATTGGTCATTTGTGGCTGTATTTGGAAGAGCAGTGGCACTTGGTATTTACCTCTTTCCCCTCAGGAAACTCACGTCACCAACTCTTTGCCTCTAAAACATTCTCCCAACTTGCTTCACCCACGCAGAAGACATTTTAATTACCCCAGCTGCCATTATCTGTCCCAGCCAGCTATGAGCCATTCTCAGATAACCCCGCGTTAATCAGGCCCAGCTGAGGCCCTGGTACATGCCATGTGTAGGTAAAAGCCTGGAGGTGAGAAAAGAATTATAATAAATTAATAGATAAGCAATCACAATTAATGCCACTTCCTGGCAATAACAGTTATATCATGGGAAAGATATTTTCATCTGTCATTCCTTAAGGCGATGTTTTCCGAGCTTCAGCTCCTACTCATTCAGACCCATGGGGTGCTAATGAATTAGTCTATTATGTTATGCTGAATGTTTCTAAAAGGTCCCTGGTCGATACTGAATTCAGTGTGTCAACATTTGGCATCAGAAATACAACTTTTTGCCAAGCAGCCAAGTTGCCCACAGTTCGCTGTGTACAGTACTTAGGGTCTTGGCCCAGGGCAGTTTGAACAAAATAAAGGAGAAAAAAATGGAATTGGACAGAGGCCTCTTCACCAGTTCCCTGTTGTCACTGCCACCATGTCATGGGGCAGACGGGCATTCTGTGCCATAAGGCACCCTTTGCAGCCAGGCCCAACTGAAGAGTGACAAAGAAGAAAATAACCACACAGTCCTGCTACTTCATCAAGAGGCTGACACTCTCGCTCTCGATGGACCAAATGCTGCATCTAGAGACAAGAGCTTTACCAGCACCCAAAACCCTCCAAGTTAGAGATGCTACCCTTCACACTCCGTCACATTGGCCTCTGGTCCTAGGGGAAGGTAAACTGAGTCATGAGGGCCCTGGGAAAGCTGAGACCCATGCTAAGAAGGGTGACCAGATTTTGGCTCCTCTTTCTTGGCCTCAGCAGTTCAGCTCCAGCCCTAAACTTGAACCGTCTTTAGAGTTATTTTGAGGAAGATCTCTTATCGGGCTTGGGTCCTGAACCAGACCCCTTAAGGGTCTAATTCTCCATTTCAGGCAATTCACCAGGCCACACTCAACTTCCAGTCCCATAGAGGGTTCCCACCCTCAACCAGCAAAAGAAGAAAACATTTTAAGCACCCCAGGGAGCCATTGAGCCCAGCTAACCATTATGTCCTCTGACCCAGAGTACTCAGGGGCTGACAGAGAGACACACCAGACTCAGATAATTGTAAGCAGTGGGCTGAAAGCCTAAAGGTCCCCAGATAAAGAGCTAAGGCAACCTTGGTCCACCCTGCAGTGCACATGTAGATGAATAATCAGGAGGCTTCCTGGAGGAGGTAACACTGTAAGAGCTTCATGTTTCTTAGCATTTTCCGTAGGTAGGCAAGGGAAATGTAGAATAAGACTACTAGTTAGTTACAAAACAGATGAACCTGGAAACCTTGAGACGAATCTCTGTGGAATAAAATCCCCCTGCCTTCCCGCTCCCCCTTGCCCCATGTAAACCTGGAGTCTAATAGCAAAGTAGCTAATAGCAAAGTCTAACTTGGCTACATTCTGGGTAAGTACTTCAGTCCTACTGAAAGAACATGCTACATCCCTTTGCTTATTTTTGAGTTCAGGGCATTGTTCCTCTGACCACTAACTCCCCTTCCTCCATCCCTGCCATCTCTTCTCGGCTTAGGGAAAACTGGATTCTTCTCCCCATGGGGCCTTTCCCCGTGGGCTCCTTCTCTTTCTAATCCCAGATCCCTGAACTGCATCTACAGAGGAGCTGAGCCTGGACTACCCAGGCATTAAGACCCTCTTCCTGGACTTTAAGCTAGGGACTGCCCACTGACCTAGCTGAACATGACCTGGCCACAGGTGACAGGCTGATTGTTTTCTGTTTGGGGGAGGCAGATTGAGGAAGTCCAGTGTGGTTGTGGGTGCTGCTGTTACCTCCCATAGGCCTCTGCAGGAGCTTCGGCTCTTGAGGGGGCCCTACTGGAGGGAGGCTGGAGCTCACAGCAGCACTACCCCTTCATTTATAGAGCATTCTCTCTCCAGGATCTCTACGCGCTAGACCTGGAGCCCTACCGCTACTCAGGAGTGAACCTGACGGGGTTCCGCATCCTCAACGTGGACAACCCCCACGTGTCGGCCATCGTGGAGAAGTGGTCTATGGAGCGGCTGCAGGCGGCTCCCCGAGCAGAGTCTGGCCTGTTGGATGGAGTGATGATGGTACAGTGAGCAGCCAGGCAGCAAGACCCCAGGGACTCTCCTCCTCCCTCACTTCCTCTCTTCCTCCCTCCTTCCTTCCCTTTCTCCTCCCTCCCTTCCTGTTTTCCCCTCTTCCCTCCTCCCTCCTTCCTTCCTTTCTCCTTTCCTTTCTTCTTCTGGCCTTTCTTCCTTTCTTCTTCTGGCCTTTCTTCCCTTCCTCTTCTCCCCTCCCTCCCTTCCTTTCTTTTCATACTTCTTTTCTCCCACCTTCCCTCTCTTTCTTTCTCTTCCTCCCATTTCTTTCTCCCCTCTCCCTTCATAGCTTCCTAAAACCATCAAGAAGCAAATCCCCTATGCTCATGACCCTGGCTTAGGGGCTAGGGATGAAAAGATGAAGCCAACACAGTCCCCACCCCAAGGGCCCTATCTGGTGGGCGTACAGGTGCATAATTACAGAGAATTGGCATAAGACCAGAAGTCTTGTCCCCACACTTGTAATGGAGATGAAGGTAGAAAAGGAGAGGCCATGGGTGGGGCAGGAGACTACGAAAGAAAGCCTATTCTCAGAAGGTGATACTGGAGGTGTCTACAGACTAGCAGATTCCCCAGCCTGGCATCTCTCCAGGGACAGAGAAAAGGGTACTTCAGGGCTTCTGGGCCTTTTTCCCTCACCAAGACACCACTAACTTGTACTGGGAAAAGGGGAGACAGCAGAGTGAGTCACTCTCAGACAGACCCTGGGCCTTCCCTACAGACCGATGCAGCCTTGCTCTACGACGCTGTTCACATCGTGTCCGTGTGCTACCAGCGGGCGCCCCAGATGACTGTGAACTCCCTGCAGTGCCATCGGCACAAAGCCTGGCGCTTTGGCGGCCGCTTCATGAACTTCATCAAGGAGGTGAGTGTGTCTCACTGTCCTACCAGGGCCCCCAGGGGCTGCCAATACTCTGGAGCAGCGGAGCTGGATCAAGCCTGAGATGTGAGGCCAGCACTGTGGGAGTCAGGCAGACAGACAGACATGCACTTGAGCTCTGAGCTTCCATTTCTTTGGGGGACATGGACTTGATGGTACCCGAGTCCTTGGTGTATGACAAGCACTCATTGGTGGCCAGCATGGTGTCAGGTCATGGCATGGGCTCAAAGTACACCAAATAGAGGTCTCTGCTGGCTTCCTGTGAGACCTAGAGCAAGCTAGAGAACCTTGCTGAGCCTTGGATGCCTCATCTATAAAATGGGGTGTAGAGCGGAACTCTGAAGATGAATCAAGATGCCATAAAGAATGTGCTTAGTGCAGCAAGATGAATGACTTGATAATCCACCCCACAAACTCATATTCTCCCATCAGCCACCTTCCAGGCAAGGTCCTTACTAGACCCCTGCTCTTCTGGCAACTGGGAAGTTTCACTATGGATCTAATTTCAGAGGGAGCAGGGAGCTTGAGGCCTGGCTTGCTGCTAGTATGTTCTTTCTCTTTTTCTTTCTTCCTTCTTCCTTCCTTTCTTTTTTTCTTTTATTTTCTTTTTCTTTTTTTTTGTCTTCTTTTTTTTATTGTTGTTGGTTGTGGGATTTGAACTCTGGGCCTGGGCGCTGTCCCTCAGCTCTTCAGCTCAAGGTGAGCACTTTACCACTTGAGCCACAGCGCCACTCTGGTTTTCTAATGGTTTATTGGAGATAAGAGTCTCATGGACTTTCCTGCCCAGGTTAGCTTTAAACCTTGATCCTCAGATCTCAGCCTCCTGAGTGTCTAGGATTACAGATGTGAGCCACCGGCGCCTGGCTTTCTTTTATTTTCTTTAAGTAGTCTTATAAAGGAGTTGCCGTGTAACAAGGCAGTTAGCAGTATTTTCAGTTTCTAAGGATTTCCCATCTCTCCTAGACTTTGTAATCTTTGGACAGAAAGGTTCGTTGTTCCCATTATGAAGGTCAGGGAACTGAGACCTGGGCTTGCATACTGTCTCCAGTGCAGCTGGAGGTATGACTTGGGTTGAGATGACTAACTCTCTGATCCTCAACTCAAGATCATGAGAGTGCTCGCCTCAAAGGCTTATTGGGAAGACAAAGTGAAAAGCTACGTACAGAGCCTCAGACACAGGGCCTAGTCAGAATCAAATGCAGTAAATGTAGGTGTGGAGTAGGGAGGGCAAAAGCTGTAGAGGATGAGATCTAGACAGAGTAATGCTGGGCCAGAGGGAGTACCCCATCCAGGGCAGCAGCTGGGGTGGTTAGGGAAGCCGGGGTGGGGAGGGGGTGCCTCTGCATAAATGTATCCCTGTGACAGCAGGAAAGCCAGAGGGAAGCAGGCTGCCCCCAGGCTTTCTCATTTTACTCAGCCAGCCGCTGGCTGGCTGTAGGATGCTGGGTGTCAGAGGCTGAGCTGTGGGCCTCCCCACCCCCACCCCCGCATCCCCACCCCTCCTTGTGTGACAGACAAAAGTCCTGCACACAGAGCTCATGGCCTGGAGTCTGACAATTGTGGTTATAAACCCCGGGCACAAAGGAAGGGGCCTGTGGGAAACAAACACTTCTCACTCAGAGCAGGCAGTTTTCCTAAGTCCCACGTTCATGCTAGTGCGTTGGGCTAAGGCAAACAACAGTTCCTCCTGCATACTACAGCAGTGTTAAAAAGCATGGGTATAGTGCAGTCCTTTCCTCAGCTGTGTGGCTGTAGACAAGTCACCGTGAGGTCTCTATTGTGAATCTCCTTACCTGGCAGATGCTAATTTTCTCTCCTAGAAGGAGTTCTAGCATCATTTAATGTTTTGGTACAGGATCACGACAGTCCCTTCTCACTCAGCCCATCACAGCTTCTAAGGAAGCTCAGTGTCCAGAGCTCATCGTCCACTGCTAGAGCAGGTCTCACAACCATTGCTTGATCTTGGGGAACACTAAGATCCAGCTGTGCCTCAGAGTCCCCCATCTACAGCAAGGATCCAAGCACACCTTGGTAGAGCTGTATGAAGAGAAAGGGGGCTGTGGGATCAGGATTCATTGCAACAGGGCTTGACACAGCTGGTATTGAACAGCATGGTGGCTCTTCCTGCTGTTTGCATCATTGGCTCTACTAACACTGTGACTTTCTGTTTGGGGGTGGGTAACAGAGGGTCCCTTGGCCACATTGTTCAAGGACCCTCACTCCATCTACCCCTCACCCCTGGAAGTTCAAGAGGGTCAACCATGAATCCCTGAGGGAAGCAGATTTTCTGCTGCCCATCGTAGAAAAGGGAGCCCCATTACCCTCTCTCCTCAACTGGCAAGCCTAGATTGGAGTTGGGATCCCTGGCCATTCACATCCCTAAAGAAGTCCTTTTAGAAATACTCATCAGTCCCCTTTTTGGGGGTCGGGGAGCTGCTCCCCAGAGCAGCCACATGGCTTGCTTACAGTTTACCAGATGGCCAAGACCAGAACCCAGGCATCCTGAGGAGCCCAGCACACAGTCCCCCACCCGGGCCCCTAGTCCATTTTCAAGTTACCCATCTCCCCATATGACTGTGTGACAGTAAATCATTTTAAGGACTTGGCATTTCCGAGAGGAGCTGGAAAATACCAGGCCGGAGTTCAGAGCGTGTGAAGCATCTTTCATTTAGCGAGTCCTGAGCTGTGGCTGGAGGGGGCGGGCAGGCTGAGAAATGTCACGGGGCGGAGCTGCAGTGCCTGCCTGGCCTGCCCCTGCCCACCCGCGCACGGACCGGCAGCACCTGCTGGCATTTCATTCCTCTGTAGCTGACAGAGAAGAAGCCCTCCTCTGGAGAAGCAAGCACAGGTTCCAAGGCACCTGCTGTGATTTCCCTGGGGCCAGCAGATAGCCTGAGGGTGTGGGGGGCTACAGAGGAGAGAGAAGGCAGAGGGACTGGAGAGCTGGCTTGAGGGAAGCTGAGCAGCCTCCCTGTGAAGTCATAAACTGAGGTGTACACCTTCTCTGATGCATCATTTAATCTGTGCTCCCCACTTGCAGGGATTCTGATGGGCTTTCCTAGGTGTACTGTGGGCCCTGAGGCCTCCCCACCCCCTACGCCATCCAGCTGTGCTGCTGTAGAGAAAGAATGTAGCCTTTTCCCCACCCCTGCCTACGATCTGCATCCTCCAGTCCCTCTTGGAGCCTCAGTAATCACATGGGTGAAATCGGGGGGGGCAATGATGAGGACCACCCTGCAGAAGCACAGTGGGGACTTGGGGACTTCCTGCCAGGGGGCATAAGAGCCCTCTGTGATCTACTCACCCCTCCCAGAGCGCCATATGTAGAAGCCACACTCCTCTTAGTCTACACCTTAGTGGTGATTGTATATGCAGGCATTATCCACCTCTCTGAGCACTTGTGGAGTGGGTAACTTGTCCCTACCTGTCATGCAGATCACCAGGTTGACTTGTACAAAATCCACGTTCTAGCCTCTTTTGCTTTACAACCTCCCAAACGCCTCCAGGGGTTGGCTCAGTGGTCTAAGTTGAGTGCCCGTTTTGGCCATCCCATTACAGTAGGGCTTCAGAGCTGCTTGAGTGCTTGGAGACTTTTGTTAGGATCCCTAGATAAGCCTCTGGGACCTGGAGACTGGAGAATTTGTGAGCATGGGGGGTTGGCGGAGGGGGCAGGGTCAGAGCCTGACCCCAGTGCAAGCAGAAACCCAGGGTTGCAAAGCTAGCCCTTGGCCAACTTGGCAACATTCAGACCTTTGGCTGCCCATGACCTCTTCTCTGGATGCCTTTCTCCCTCCCTGTCCCTGTTGGCTCAGCTATATGTGGCCCTAACCTTGCCTCCCTCCTTTTGCTCTGAAGCCCACCTTTAGTCCCCAGGACTCCAGGTCATATAAGATTTGTTCTTTCAGGCTCAGTCTAGGTGTTGAAATGCAAATGGGCTGCCATCTTAAGGACAAAGAAAAGGGAACTGGGTCCAGACTGAAGGTTAGGGTTCTGAAATTGGAGCTCTAGCTTGGCTCTGCCTCTTGTGCCCTGTGTGAACTTACCTGGTTCCCAGATTACTCTCCCTCTAGCTTCTATTGCTGTAAAATGGGAATCATGTTCCTCACCTGGCCACCTCCCCAGGGTTGCTGGGAGGTCACGTGACAGGAACAGCGTGATCGTGGCTTATGGGGTTAAAGCTCTAGACCACAGAAAAGACAGAGTCTAGAGGAGAGTTGGCATAGCTATCTAGGCATGTTTGGTCACAGCATGACTAAGATGGGAGCTGTTATTAGTTCCATTTTAGAGGTAAGGAAACTGAGGCAGAGAGGTAAAATGGAATATTCCAAGTCACAAAGCTAATTGTATTTGAATCTAGCATCTGACCCCAGAGTTCTTGCCCATAGCATACAGAGCTAGAATTAAGGGGCGGGGTGGGGTAAACCTCCATCTCCTCTTCTTCTCTGAGGTCTGCTCCAAGTACCTAGATTTATATCTAGTCACCTGGTCCCTTAGATGTTTCTACCTCTCAGCAGGTCTTACCTGCCCCAATTCTACCCATTTGCCTCCCTATCACCTCCCCTTGGGGATTTGACCCAGCCTACCCACCCCCCATTCCTATGGCTTTGAGGCAGGGACTCATTTGAGCGCATCCAAGATCGATGTTGTACACGAGAAGGTGCAAATGTAAGGCTGGCTAAAGAGCATAATAGAATTTATGGAAATCGCTGGCTCGCACCGCAGCCTGAGCAATGATGGAGGTGATTATTAATTAATCATGGTCGTGGGGGAACAGTATCAGTGCAAGGAGTAATTAAAATGAAGCATTGTACAGTTGTACCGAATGATGATTTATGAGCCCAAGGAATTGCCGCTCTGCCCTCGCCCCTTCACAGGCTCAATGGGAAGGATTAACTGGACGGATTGTTTTCAACAAAACCAGTGGCTTGCGGACAGATTTTGATCTGGACATCATCAGCTTGAAGGAGGATGGCCTGGAGAAGGTGCGTGAACTTGGGGAAGACAGGCAGAGGGGATGGGTTGTCATAAGACACCCTCCCCTCCCTCTCCCTCCCTTCTTTCCCCCCCCCCACCTCCAGCAGGCCCTAGACAGAGACCTAGAGCCAGAGGGTTGGGCCAGTAAAGTCACCCCCTTGAGGTTCAGCATGACCCAGTGTGGCCCCTTGGGGAACAACGTGCCCAGCATGAAGCCCTGAGGCGTACTCAGCATAGTGGACTGCCTGCAGCAGACACCCAGTCCATCACTCTGTGAGCCAGGCCCATCATGCCTAACCTAGCAAATATAATAAAAGTTTCAGGGGCCTATACACTGTCTGGCAGTCCCAGCAGGGCTGACTTGGGGCAAAGGGGCAGATATGTCCTTGGGTAAGAGGGATGTTCTAATCCCTAGGGGGTCAGTTTCCTAGGGCATTACAAGCTCATTGTCATTGGATACATTTAAGCAAAGATGGGACACTTGCTTTTCCATGGGAGATGAGAGGAGATTCTCACCCTCCGAGAAAAGTTGGACTACAAGGATTCTAAGCTTCTCTGCCCCACCTTCCGAGGCCAGTATTCCAGAGGAAAGCAAAGCCACACAGAGCTGGGGGTTTCCTTCTGAGATGCACAGAAATGTGTTACTGAGGCTACAGGGCCCGGTAGAGGGGACTACTAAGGCTCCTAGGAACCTTCAGTGTATGCTGTTAAAGTTGTGCTGCTGGGCCAAGAAGAAAGATTAATGTGAACCCCCAGCTCTCAGTATTCCTTGGGATCTGGGTGGGTCAGAGGTTCGGTTGCACCCTTCCCTTACCCAGCAGTTGGTCCCTGGGAGCCTCCTGGGCACCTCTACAGCCTTCAGATATGGTTTATGTAAGATATGGCAGAGGCCAGGAGGTGGCAGATGCTCCTCAGACCCTGCTGAGCATTAAGGTCCATTCCTTTCCTCTCCCCCCTTCATGCCCTGGCTCTAATGCCTCATCCTGATTCCCATCTCACTCCTAAGCCCTCTAGCCATCTCAACGTGCTCACAAATGGGGCTTCCTCAGGCACGGCTTAGGGGAGGAAGGGGCAGATCCAAAAGCAATCTGCTCCCAAATTTCCCATGGTCCCCTAGTGCCAAGTCACACTAACAGTCAGCCTCTCACTTGGGCCTTTGAAAAACAACCTAGTTGCCACTGCTCACTGAAACACCCCATGGGCCAGTGGGGCACTCTTACACTCCTGCTTCTCTAGACCGTGGACTAGATGTGAGCTCTGCTCCTCAGGCATGGATCTAGCTTGGCTTGACTCACAGTCCTGGCCCCAGCACGCCTGTGGCCATGGATTTCCAACTCACAGGGGCCTCAGTGAGGGGGAGGGATGGTCAAGAAATCCTCACCAGCTGAGCTACTCAGGAGGCTGAGATCTGAAGATCACGATTCAAAGCCAGCCCAGGCAGGAAAAGTCCATGAGACTCTTATCTCATGGAAGTGGTGCTGTGACTCAAGTTTGAGCTGAGGGACAGTGTCCAGGAAGAAAGAGGAGGAGGAGGAGGAAAAAGAAGTTGTTCTTACCAACTATCCCTCCTTAACTATTTCATGCCATATCATATCAGCCCCCAAGGGATGGGACTGTGGCTCCAACCCTCAGACTATCAGGGACAATTAGTCTAGACCTGTGCTGATTCTGTGAATTCTCATCAGCCAGCCTCCAGGTTCCACTTAGTCTCTCTTGTGCCTTCTCAGCACAGCAGTGAATACAACATTTGCTCAAGTAGCTGTCATTTCTGCTCTCTCATCTACCCATCACTGGAGATAGCCAAAATTCTAGGAATGGCAGTTAAATGGCACACATGACACCACATTCTACTCCTGTACCCCTGGCAGACATCAATAATTGATCACCCACCTGATTGCTCTCTCCTTCTGAGCCTACCTGCAGCACCCTTCTCCTGATAGCCCTCCTTGTGGCACCCTGCAGGGTGTCCACCAAAGGCTCCCAGTTGCAATCACCATGTAATTATAAGCTTGCTTGGTCCTGATGTTTGTTTCCCATAGCATCAAGACAAGTTGGAACTCAGTAGAGCTTGCCAGGGCGAGAGATCATACACCATCAGGCAGGTGTTTGCTGAGGACTTTCTATACCCAGCTTTCTGTTTGGCACCTTAGCACCGAGCTTGCCCCATTTAAGAAAAGACCCTCTTTAGTAGTCTGTCAGCCTCTTGTTCTTGTGGCCCTGATGGTCTACCGGTGGCAGTGATTGGCCCTGAGAGTGTGCTAAGCCCCAACACAGCCACTCTTCCTCTCCTATCACCACTACTGTTTGCTAGCTGGGTCATAGCTGATCTAGCCAGCTCCAGCCGGTGGCTTTGGGAGGATTAAGGCAGAATTACCCAAGTATAATTACATATCTCTCTGCTATCTGCTTTGCACAGCCCTCTGAATGGGATGTTTGCATTCAGCCTCTTCTGTTTAATTGATTTAAGGTCCTTTAGTATCCCCCAACTGAGCCAAGGGCAGAGTAGGCATGCTGGAGCCTTCCTGAGAGAGAGGGGCCAAGCTGGGGTGTGTGCGGGTCATAAAGGACTTTCAAGAGGCCTAAGGTTTTAGGATGATTTATAAATTGACCTTTCCTTTCCTCCTTCCAGCCTCAGACCCAATATTAATAAGGACACCGGGGGTGGCGGGGTGGGGGGATATTTTGGCCATCATAGCTATGGTATTTGTCATCTTTAGAAGTAAAACCACAAAGCAAATTGCCTGCAAGTCCCCAGCAGCATTCAAGGCCCCAAGTGACATTCACCCGCCTGATGCTGCCACCCCCTGAAGCAGTTTCAGTAACCAGCCTCCTGCCCCACCTGCCTGTGGGGTGTACACAGCTGTACACAGCTGGCTCCGCCTTTGCTCAGTCTTCACACATAGGTGTTATCTTCCCTTGCTCCAGACTATCCTGGCTTTGGGAGGCATTTGCCCCTGGAGCCAAACCCAAAAAGTGAGCATCTAGCTCACTCACAGGCAGGACCAGGCACTAGACCAGGACTTCTGATCCACCTCCTTCAGCCTCTACTTGGGATCTGCTCTATCCCCCAGCTGCTTTCCCTGGACTCCTTGATGCTGCCTCTGAAGCTCCTGTCTCCCTGTCTGGCCCAGATGAGGTTGCCAGCCGAGGGAGGGTCAGAATTCAGGAGAATCTAATCACCTTGGGGGAGATGGAAGGGGAACAGCAGGTTATCATCAGAATATTTCATTCAAAGCATGGAGGCAAGGACAATGATGGCGTTGGTCTTACTGGTGGGAGAAAGGAAGGGTGGACTGAGGACTCAGTGCCTATCTTCCATCTGTCTGTTTCTCCAGGTTGGGGTGTGGAGCCCTGCCGATGGTCTCAACATCACCGAGGTTGCCAAAGGCCGAGGCCCTAACGTGACCGACTCTTTGACAAACAGGTCACTCATCGTCACCACAGTGCTGGTAAGAGCTCAGAGGTCCCACAGGAAGGGTTGTGTGCCTTGGGGTGGGCTGGCATTCTGGGCCGGGGAACAAAACGTCCCATCTTCCCATCCGTTGCATCCTGGGAGCCTCTTAAGAAGCTCCTGCCTGGCCAAGAGACGGCAGCAAAGGGGTATGGGAAGTGGAAACTTCTAGGGTGACTCAGACAGCTCTTAGAGGGGAGCTAGAACCCAGAACCTGTGAATGTCATCTCTACCCACTCCCCAAGGCCCTGATACTAGAGTATGAGTACATGGAGGTCACAGGAGAAAAGGAGCTCAACTGCCTGCCACAGGGAAACCAGAGGTGCCTGTCACACCTCCATTCCCAGGGCAAAGTCCTTTTCTCAAATCCCTCTGGCTGTGGTCACACTAGTGAGCTTACCTATTCACACATGCTTGCACATGCCACCCTGTAGGGTCCTGTCCCAAGATCTGGCAGTTACCAGTCTGCCTGGAGTCATATTCTCTCTGTGTGCCTTCCTGTCTCTTCTCATCCCCCTCCTCCTTCAGAAAGAGGACTGAAAGGGTCTCTTTCTCTTGGCCCATTTCAGCTCACAAAGTGGTTCATGGGGTCTTCCAGGCTCTCTGCATCTTGCAGCTCAGAAGTGGGCAGAAGTATAGACTGGGCCATGGCATGTTCCAGTGCCCCCAGGAGGGCTGAGGACAGAACTTGTCAGAGTTGCAGTCTCCAGGGACCCAAGTCAGTGGTCTTGGGAGAGGAAGCCCATGACCTGGCAGAACCTGACTTAACACCCCTTATCATCTTCTTCTCAAGATATAGCAAATACTTGTAAGGCCCACACACTGAGTTTGTTCCTCCACACAGAAGAGAGCGCAGTCTCTTTGGGATTAAGGAAGGCTACCCTCTTGCCCTCAGCCTAGAAAGAGGCTGAGCAGCCAGGAATGGGGACCTCCTATGGTGTGCTGACTGGGATGGCTCCCACCTGCTTCCCCAGTAGAGGGAGCCTGGCCAGGTCCTCCTGGATATTCCCATGTCCTCTAGTGTGATTCATAATGTATGTGGTTTGTGGCTGGGTTTTGGATACCAAAGAATAGTTAGAGGTGTAACTGGAAAATTCCATTCTTCTAAGAATCCTAAAGAATGGCCAACATTGAGGCTCTATCCACTTCTGGGAGGAGTTGCAGTCTCTGGGTCTCACCTTCAAATCCCTGGGTTGTGATTACTGAGAAAGCCCCATTTAAAGGGATAAAGGTTGAATGGTGATGTAGTCAGGGAGACACTAGCCCCTCTCCTTAGGGCAAGACCCCAACGGGAACTTTCCCCACAGCCACATGACCTGCCAGATTTTGTGATCCACCTTGTTGACTAGACAAGTATTTTTTTAAAAAATCCATCTGCTGAAACCAGTAAGTCAAGATCTCTCAACAGGAACAAGAGAAAGAAAAACTGTCATTTGAAAATGTACGAGATAAAAATAAACAAATAAAAAAAGCAAAGGGAGGTGAGTCTGATACTGATGAACAATTACAGGAATATGGATATGGATAAAAATAGAAAAGATAAAAGGAGAGCAAGAGGAGAGCAAAATAGAAAAGGTTAAGAGGAAAATAATGAAGAGAAAATGAAGGTAAGGAAGGAGATTAAAAGGGAAGATATTAAGAAGGGTGAAAAATTAAATAATTTACAGCTCTGACTAGACAAGGTAAAAAATGTTAAACCAAAATGTCACAAAGCAAAAGGATAAAAGTGTGACAAAGCTAAAATATAAAAGGGTAAAAATAAAATAATAAAAAGGTGGTAAAAGATTAAATGCGGAGCTGCATAAACTGTGTGATATAAATAAAACACTTCATTTTTTTTCTTTTTTGCCAGGCAAGGCTTTAAAAAGGTAAAACCAGCATGATTTAAGAGATTAGGAGAGATGATTAAATGGGCAAAGGTGATATGGCCACAAAACAATAGTCTAAACAGGAAGAGGTAAGCTAAGGATACACTCCAAAGATGTAAAACATTGCCACCTTGAAAGACCACAGGGGCAAATTTTATTGGAATGTCAGCAGCCTGATTTCAAGGGCATAAGTCCTCTGCAGAAGCACAGAGTTTCTTTCTAGACAAGCAGAGACAGAATCAGACAGACGTTGCATGCTCTTCACCTGCCAATCTTTGCAATTTCTCTCACCAATACTCACAGCTTCTTGCAAAAGCTCCCCAGACCTACTGGGCTCACTCCATCATCACAAATCCCATTCCAGTCTTGGCTGGCTCCCAGGTACCCCAGAGAATGGGGAGGGAAAGAAGCCCCTCTTGGCTTATAGCCTGGACACAGCTCCATCTGTCCACTGCCCCTCTGCCTCAAAACACATCCCAGGGTGCCAGGGTTGCAGGGGTAGGACAGCACAGTGACTAAGAGTGCAGAGTTAGGGGTTGAGTCTTGCGATTTACTGTGTGACCCTGACATGTTTCTTACCTACTCTGTGACTATCACCTCTCTGGAAAGAGGAGATTGGTAATAATATACCAACTTCCTAGAGTTGAGAGCTTCTAGTACAGAGTACAGAGCAAGTGCTAAATGATAGCTGTTATTGTATTCATTGCTATTGATTACAAATCTAGACCCTGGTGAGTTAGGGTGGAATATGACACGCAGACTGGGTCTTGGAGAGAAAATCCTCAGCTTTCATCCACATGCAGAGCCCCGAACTTCGTGTTTGCATTTGGGTGCCTTTCAAGTCCTGGAGCTTCTCCTAATCCACCCCAGACCCCACAGTTCCCTCATTTTGGGGGGGGTCCGGTTGTGAGGCCTGAACTCTGGGCCTGGGCTCTGTCCCTCAGCTCTTCAGCTCAAGGCTAGCGCTCTACCACTTGAGCCACAGCGCCACTTCCGGCTTTTTTCTTTTTGC
>NW_012267397.1:1604397-1652457 GCF_000151885.1 Dipodomys ordii | reverse complement strand
TTTTTGCTTATGTGGTGCTGAGGAATCGAACCCAGGGCCTCATGCATGCAAGGCAAGCACTCTACCACTGAGCCACTTTCCCAGCCCATAGTTCCCTCATTTTTATACTCGACTTGTTAGTGCCCTTTCTTCTCCAAGCACTGGCCTCTGAAGGCATTAAGGCTTTCTAATTCCTCTAGGGAGCTTCTCATGGTTCTAGTCTCCTACTGAAACATAAAATTCCAGATCAGCTGCTGCCTCATTCCCTTTTCTTAGCCATAGTCTAAGCTCATGGTTTTATTTTTTTTTTTTATTTTTTGCCAGTCCTGGGCTTGAACTCTAGGTCTGGAGGCTGTCCCTCAGCTCTTCAGCTCAAGGCTAGCGCTCTACCACTTGAGCCACAACGCCACTTTTGGCTTTTTCTGCTTATGTGGTGCTTAGGAATCGAACCCAGGGCCTCATGCATGCAAGGCAAGCACTCTACCACTGAGCTACCTTCCCAGCCCTAAGCTCATGGTTTTAATATCACGGTAACTCCCTACCCCTAGCCCCAGCATCTTGACCTCAGACCTGACTGCTAGCTCACTTAAAGGGGACATCCTGCACCCACAGCTGGGAACACAGACCGTCTTAACCCCATCACAAATATCAGATGCTCACATGGGATGGACTACAATTCAGGTCCCTCTATCCTCACTACCAGTCTTTCCTGGAAGCAGGCTGGGAAGTAGAGTGGAAATGCCACCTCTGGATGATAAAACATATATGACCATTACATGGGTCCACCAGAAAACACAGTCCTCAGAGTCAGGAGAGAGATTGCCCACTCCCACCAAGGACAAATCAAGGACCCCCTGAAAACCTCACACTGCTCACCACTGTCAGCATATCTGGAGCCCTGGGGTACACTCTCAGGGTTTGGCTCTTTGGGGCAGCCTGGCAGGTTTTGGGGAGGGGCCCAGCCTGGCACCTTCTCAGCTGACCTGGCTGAAAACCCAACCCTATGTTTAGCAGCCTGATGCAGACCCAGACCTCCTTCTGAGAGCACAGCCCCCCTACCTGTCTGAGTGTGTTGTCCGGGCAACAGTGCTTTGAGTGACAGGCAAATACCAAGACAGAGGACAAGAACATCAAACTGCTCTGCCCCTGGGGACAGGGTCTGGAGGTGAAAAGCTGGTGAGAGGGGATCTTCTCCTCTTTCATTTCCCTGGGGCCTGGACCTGGTAGACAGTAGCAGATCCATTGAAGCCTCTCTAAATCAACCTTTTATTCCCTTGCCCTGGGCAGACAGACAGACAGACAGACAGGGGCCTGACCCCACCCTCTCTAATTTCTGAGCAACCAGTTGACTTCCCTTTTCCTGAGCCTAAACCAGAATAGGGACCTGGAAGCCTGCCCTCCTCACCCTCCCTGAAATCTCAGCTTCTGTTCTGGTTTTGCTCTTCCATGAGTTCATGAAAAATTCATCTACCCAAACCTCAGCTCACACACAGAGAAAGCACATGGGCCTCGCTCCTGGGGCCCCGCTTTTGAAGGCTCGGGGTTCTTTTGGCTAAAGATGTGAGCAGTGATCGGCATGCATGGGGTTGTGGGTGTGGGTGAGGGGGGCAGCCATGCAGGGCATCTGTTTATGCAGTGATGGTATATTTGTACTGACTGCACATTGTGACCCACATAGATTCAGCTGCCAAGAAGGCCGGAACTCCTAGCACCCAGCAGGAGCCCAGGGGAATAGCCAAAGCCAGAATGTAGGCTGGTACACCATTCCAGGACAGAGATCATCCAAAGCCTGTCCTGCTGTTTTACCAGAAAGAAGCCAAGGCCTGAAGTCTAAGATCCTTGGCCTGTGTACCCAGGCAGGGACAGGCAAATAGAAGATCTGAACATGTGGCCAGTGATGCCAGTGGTTATGTGTACATGCATGCATGGATGTGGATTGACATTGCCCAACTCAGAGAGAGGGCATACCATTATTACCGGCTAACCTCTGAATCCTTCCTCACATGCTGTTAGCCCCCAGGCCCTTCTCCAAATCCAGCATTCTATGAATGGGAGAAGCTTAGCAGTAGGGCTGGCGTTCACATTGCTCTAAGCTTTACTGATTGTAGAGAAACCAGACTCGGAGCCTGGTGACGGAAAGTCGGAAAAGGTTATTTTTCTGGACCCCTGTTTTCTGTGACTTGTTGAAGAGAAATATTACCCTGGTCCTACGGCTCTTCTCCCAAAGCAATAGGCGAGCGTGAAGTTATGAAATTGAGGGCACCTTCACTGAGCAATCGATTAGCAGCCGAGAGAGCTTGTGAATTGGCTGTCTGGACATTTCCAGTAATAAATTGTGAAATAGTCCATGAATAAGTAGTTGGCGGAGTTCAGAATTACCCCCTAGGAAATGTTGCAGGTCTAGAGACACATTACTAAGGCGAGCACCATTTTAATGCTCTGGGCTTTGGCTGTTAAATATGTATGCTATCCGCAAAGCACTTCCCGAAATTAATGGCATTTTACAGCTGCTCCGAAGGCAGCGTATTTATATGGAGATGTATAGATTCTGGGGCTGTGGTGGCTTCACAAATGAAGTTCTAATTTTAGAGGATAAGTCCTAGGAGGGGCATGGACAGGGGGGTCAGGAAGTACACTGTCTTGGGGACCTCTTTGAGATGGTTTTCTTCTGCCAGCCACAATTTTTATCCTTTGGTGACACTGGGTGTGGTCTCTAGGTGGGAAAAGTTACTGTAGGTAACAGGCCAATCAGCACTCAGGAAAAAGAAGATGACAGTAATGATAATAATAATAATAAGTAATATTGGCAACTAACATTGGCCAGGCACTAAATGTTTTTCCTCAGTTGAATCATTTTATCTTCACTAAAACACTATTATTATTAAAATGGGGATTGTGTTATTATATTCATTTTATAGAAAGAGATGGGAATCTATCTATATGTGTTAGTGGTTCCCCTGAGGATGATGGTATTTTTCTTTTAAAGAAAGAACTTGAATTATTTACTTGAGAGATAAGATCAGGGCCAACAGGTACAGTAGCATATCTTGTGCACTGCATAAGAGCATCAGCTAGAAGAATGAGAATGGGCTGAATCCCATCCAGGCCCTACTCACTGTGACCAGGATGCAGAGCAACCCAGAGACTGATTTGCATGAAAGTCATATCTAGACTCGGCCAAGTTTTCTTTCCTCCAAGCAGCCTTTACACTTGCCCCAGACCCCAAATGGATTCTTTGCTCAGCTATCTGCTTGGTTGGTGAGAGGCACTGAGAAGCTGGTGTGATGCTAGCCAAAAAGCACAGTCTCCTGTCTATCTTGACAAAGCAGTAGTTTGATCAGAGTCCCTGGAGAGTGGGGAGCCCCTTGGGAGTTCAGATATTCCCTGGCTGCTTCTCTGGAACACCTTAAAAGATTCCTAAAAGCTGGAACCCATCAGTCAGGGCTAGGATGAGGTATTGGGAAGCAGCAATGCTAGGAAAACAAGGCTGAAGAATTGAACCCTTCTGCCACAGCAGGAGCCTGGCTAGTGGCTGCTGGCAGAATTCTACAGAGGCTCAGCACTAACCACGCATCACCACCCCAGGGGTCCATGATGTCAAGAGAAAGGCCTCACCATTGAGCAGGACAATGAAACACCTCCATAATTAGATGTGTGCCTTACTGTGGTTGTGTAGAAATGGGCTTCCCACTCTATGCATTCTGCCAGCTGTCACCCCCTTAGCTGCAAGCTTGAAACATTCTGACACCTCAAGGTACCACAGTGAGTTTGAGAGAAGGTAGCCAATGGGAAAAGGTAGAGGGGTGCCAGACAGGTGCAGACTAAATGGCGAAGAAGAAGGTCCAGTGGAGTAAGGAGAGAACAAAGAATGGTCCAGAAGCAGGTACACGAGAGAAGCTCTGGACCTGAGTTTGGGACCTAGAAAAGCAGGTGACGCAGAGGAGAGAAAGGAGAACAGAACCAGGAAGAGATTCATTCTGATTGGCTGGGAAGGATGGGAACAAGACTCCATCCTTGTAGTAACTCTGGTGTGATTTGGGGCAGCATACTGACCTCTGAGTCTGTTTCCCCATCTATAACATGGTGATAATGTCACCACCTGGCAAGATAGCGAGACTTAGCCTGAGACCTGAGTCTAAAGGTGGTGCCTGGTGTATAATAGGAACTCAATAAATACTGAATTTTATGGAAATTCAGTTCCACCCACCTCAGCATGGGGACTTAAAAGTGAGTTTGAGTGGGCGGAGCCAGCTGAAACACGGACTTGATGTTGGACTCGGGGATTCCAAAACCCACAGTTCCTCACTCTGTGAACCTCAAACTGGATGGAATCAAACTATTTCTATTCTCAGGCTTTCTGCCTCCTCTCAACTGTTCTTTGTAGGGCTGGCAGGGAGTTCCAAATGAGAAGTCAGGCAAAGCCCGGCCTCTTCTAAGCCCTTCACTGGCTTGTAACCATCTGCAGGGGTGGTGTATGGAAGGGGAGCCTGTCACTCACCCCACAAGCCACCTTCCTGAGGATCATCTCTCCTGGGAGAGACAAGTCCTATACAAACGGAGCTGTCACTGCTATTGGCCATTGCTCACCTGACACAACCTAAATAAGGAATTGAGAGAGTCCTCGGAAGACAAAGGAATTGGGAATATGTAGATCTAATCTGAGAACCAGGAGTTGAGGAAAAGCCAGGGAAGACACTCAATGAGGACTTTCTAGAGCAGACATCAGAAGTTTTGGGAGGGGCTACTCAGACACAGTTTGCTGGACCCTACCCAGATTCCCTGGTTCATTAGATTGGGGGGAAGAAGTTGGGGGAAGCCAGAAATGTGCATCTCAAACAAGTTCTGCAGATCGGCTCTTCTGAGGCTCATACTCTGAGAACCCTGGCCCACGTCATGGTTGCTACAGAAAGAACCTGTGCTTTGGAATTAGGTGGACTTGAGTTCAAATCCCTGCCCTACCACTTGCTAGCTAGTTCTGTGACCACTGGGCAACTAAGTCCATGACTACGTACTGAGCCTGGGGCCACCAGGGGGCTCCAAACTGGTTCCCTAGAACTGTGCTATGCCCGCAATCAGCCTGGGCAGGAAAGTCCATGAGACTCTTATCTCCAATTAACTATTTAAAAAAAACAATCAGGAAGTAGGGCTGTGACTCAAGTGGTAGAACACTAGCCTTGAGCAAAAAAAAAAAAAAAAAAAAAACTCAGGGACAACACCCAGGCCCTGAGTTCAAGCCCTGGAACAGATACACATATGTGCACGCCTGCGCACACACGCAAGCACACATGCACTTGCACATTCACACAAACAAACCAAAGAGCAGCCTACAACTGATTCCACCCCACTCACTCAGCCTGCCTCCCCTCTCTCATCTATCTCTGCAGGAGGAGCCCTTTGTCATGTTCCGGAAGTCAGACAGGACTCTATATGGGAATGACCGGTTTGAGGGTTACTGCATTGATCTGCTCAAGGAGCTGGCCCATATCCTGGGCTTCTCCTACGAGATCCGGCTGGTAGAAGACGGCAAGTACGGGGCACAGGATGACAAGGGCCAGTGGAACGGCATGGTCAAGGAGCTCATTGACCACGTAAGCTGGGACTGGAACATGGGGCTAGAGGGAGGACCCCTGGGAGCCTAGTGAGCTGCACTTTGCACATTAGAACCCAGCACCTCAGCAGGGACCAAGGAGATGGAGGTAAAGGTTGTGCCCTTGAAGACTTACAGGGATTCATATGGAGAAGTGTACTCTAGCTCTCCTGGGCCTGCCTTGCTTAGGCCCCTCATCTCCCAGACATCCCTGTCCGGGCAAGCACACATTCACAACCCCATGGGCCCAGGTGCATGCAATCTGGAACTGCTCAAGTCCTCTGCTCCTTTAAACAGCTATAGATGTCCCAGCCATGTGGGCAAGGTACCATAACACAACAACTGTGGGACACAGATAGACCTCATGCTACCTTGAAAGTAGCTTTGAATCCTAAGAGAAGAAAGATGGTCCAGGGAATGGGCTGAGGGCTTGAGTGAAGGAGGGAGCCAAGGCACCATTTCCCTGGGATGTGAAGAGGACTCTGGGAGCAAGGGGCCAGAGCAGGCAGAGGGAACAGCAGGTAGGAGGGGCCTGGAGTTTATGGAACATGAGAGGAAGACAAAAAGGAATCAAAAGCTAAGGAGCCACAGCCTGAAAGGAATTGGAACCCAGGGCCCTACCTAATTCTTCCTTAATTAGCTATGGAGGCATGACAAGTCACCCCATGTCTGAGCTGCTTTCTCTGAAAAATGAGCACGTTAATCCCCCCTTTTCTGGCCTGGTCCATAGTCAACCCATTAAGCCTTGTGAGATTCTCTCAGCAAACACATCCTAGCTCCTTGGCTCCTAGAAGCTTAGGCTGTACTCCAGTAGACTGGGGCACAAGTGCTGCCTTTCCCACCTCATAGATGCTTGACTAGATAAGTTCACAAAGTCATCAGCCTCCCTAGGTTCTAGTCACCATCACAGCCCCTAAGGGAGGTGTGGGAACAAAGTGAAGGTGCCATTTTTATAGGCTCCCCTAGCATGGGGCATTCATTACCTGCCTTCCAGCTCAGGACCCTCAATGGAATGGAAGCAGCATCCATCCAAAATTTGTGTCTGAAGTGAAAGCAGGCAAGGACCTGATCTGGACCCCTTAGCATCATCTTCCTCTCCCTCATCCTTAGGCCTGACAGGGCTGTCAGTAATGCCTACTGTGCAGATACAGTGGCTGAGGTGCAGAGAGAGAGACAGAGACAGAGAGAGAAGTAAGACCCTAGCTAGTGTGTAGTGGGGCTGGACTCAAATTGGTAGAGTCTGGCAGCTCTGTGTCTCAGTGGCCCTGGGCTGTGCCCTCTCTAGAGAGTCGGCCCTAACAAGAAGCCAGAGCAGAGACAGGCTTATGCAGGAATCTTTGCAGCCCCTGGTAGGAGGGGGTGTGAACTTGAGCTGGGTTTGGTTTCCACTCTGCCAAGGAGTCACTGTGTGTTCCTGGACAGTCTCCTATCTTCTCTGGGCCTTAGTTTTCTCATCTTTGAAAGGGGAGTGATATGAATGGGCCTACCACAAAGATTGCTGTGAGTCAGTGTATTCATTGTCTAGGCAGAACAGCCTCAGTGTTTGCTATTATTTTGTTGTTTTGTTGTTATTGTTGTTTTATCCTATCAGTTATTCTTTGGAGGCTGATGGAGTCAGGGCAGGGGAGGATCGGGAAGCCCAGTGTTCTAATTTCTGACTCAACAGTGAAAATGACACCCCTTCCCTCTTCCCTGCCTTCTGTGAGGCTCAGAGAAGACAACAGGTAGAGAAGAGGGCTCTAGCTTATTGAGCACTTCTTAACGGAAAGGGAGTCATATTGTCACTGGTATTAATAATAACCATAATTACTATGGAAATGAGCTAGCAGGCCCCCTCCCACAGATCTCCTTTTGCCCACTCCCTGCACCTGTGAGTGGGGCTCTGCTGCCCAGGGCTCTACATGCCTTCTGAGCCTGGCCTTTACAAAGATGAGTGGGGCTGCAGAAGAAAGATGGGGTCATGTGGAGACCCACCACCCACAGCACCTCCAATGGCCCGGGAGCTTTGAAGAGCTATTTTTAAAGGGATATGATGAGACAGTCCAGCAGCAGCCAGACCCTCCCGAGTCACCCCTCGGCTGGGGAAACGGGGAGCCTCGTCCATGGCCTCCAGATTTCTGGGCTGAACTTCAGGAGGTCCAGCATTCATCAAGACCATGAGTCCTGATGGGACATGCAGGGGACCTTGTTAAACCTGATTCCTTACAATTGATGAGCCTATTAATCCTAGCTTGGTGCCATTTTTAATAACATCATAACCATTTATTAGTGTCGTCAGATAATTAGTCTCCTCACTAGCTCATAGAAAGCATGGTAAAGACTTGGCAATATTATTACTTCCTTATTAAGGATCTGAATGTAGGTATAAAACATGATGAATATTCACCTTTGTAAGTGTCTGCCTCCTAAGGCCCATTTGGATACCCTGAGTGCTGCCTGCGCCCAGGCAGGATTTAAAATGTCCTTCCTTGACTCTCTGCTGGCCTCTGTCCACTGTACATGGCCTTGCAAGAACCCAGGGTTGTAGAGGAAGATGGGGTTCCTGAAGGATGCACCCCCTTTCCTCCTGCCAACAGACATACCTTCCCGGAGCCACCTGGAACACAGGAACAGCAAACGTGATTAGACACAGTGGTGATTACTGCATCCGTCATCCGTCTCTCCATTGCTGCTGCCTGCTCATTCTCATTCTCCTCTCAGCTGTCTTCTACTCCCTGCCTATTATTACACCCATGTGTTCTGACCACTCTGGAATCCAATCGAAATGGATTCAGATACCTAGTCCGGCACATTTCAGCTGACAATGAGAAAGTTATACAACCTCTCCGGCCCATATTTCTACATCTGTAAAATGGGGCTAATAAAAGAACCTTTGGAGTGGGAGGCTGGCATGCAGGAATCAGCAGAGCCCACAGAGCCCATCCTGGATGGGGGGGTCATCTCAAGGGGAGAAGAGATAAGGCCCGGGGGCACTACCGAGAAGGCATAGAAGGGAGGTATCTGCAGGATGTCTAGCCCTGGCAAGATCGGAGGCAAAGGAGGATCAGGAGCACATGAGGCAACAGGTCACCAGAGGCTAGGCTAGTGGTTAGTGGCTGTATGGAGGTTTGCTAAGGAGTTTTCTGTGGCCTATAAGATTGGCTTGGGCAAAGATGGTGACAAGAAATGGTCATAGATAGCCTTTGCATATCAGCCCTTCCTTGGTGAAGAAGTAACCTTCACACATGCCCCCTCTGCTCTCTTATAACCCTGAGTGTAGACCAGAGATGATGGCACAGCTGGAAGTGCCTGTTTCCTCTGCCTGACTCTTCTTCCAGACAACAAATAACTGAAGAAGGGAAGTTGGCTATTGCCAGCATTTGGCATGGGGCTGAACACACACAGAGAAGGTATTGGTGAGGGAGCGATAGAATGAATGAGCATTGGCTTTCATACCATGAATAAGGGCATGGCAATGGGGTCATAAATAGTTGACTTCACATCCAAAGGTGTGAGGGGAGTGTCCGGTGTCAAGGCCACCACAGGAGATTCACCAGGTCCCCGTCATTCAGCCAGGAACCAGCCCCTCATTCTGTCCTGTGTACCTTGTTTTTGGAAAGCATATTTGGAATCAAGGATGCTGAGAGCTCACCTAGGGCAAGTCAGCATGCTGGGTGGACAGAGCAGTAGAGGGCAAAGAAAATAAATGGACTACAAAGACATTGGTAAGGGAAACAGAGCAAGAACTGGGGAACACCGTAAAAGGTTAGGGTATTGCCAGCATGTATCTGATGGGGGTCAAATAACAAGTAAGGGTTACAGGCAAGATGTGGGACCCCCGGCAGCAATTAGAGATCCAGGGAGGACATCCATTCATTTCTAGTTCCCTGCTAGTCTGTAGAAAATGGTGACAAGGGTTGGGTAAGGAGGGTATGGACTTAGAAAGTTGCACCCCAACATCAGTCATGGCCTTGGGCCTCCAGGTGAGCTCCACCAAACTCCTCAAGCAGAGACCAGCCTAGGGAAATGCCCAGTGCTCTCCCAGCCAGGTCTCAGAAATCAGGAAGCTCTCTGAAGTCTAGGGGAGGAAGGCTTACCCTTTCTAGCTACCAGATATCTCTCAGCCTAGGAGTCCTACACCTGCACTACAGGTATAGCACCTACCAGCTGATGCAGGAACCTTCCAGCACCTGTTCTCCATCTAGTCAGATAACATGTAGACTGTTGGATATGCTGTGTTCTAAAGTCTCCAATGGCCATAATGCTCATTGTCAAGATTAGCAGCTGACAAGAGGTTCACCAGCATGTACCATCTACAACTCAGTATACTCCTGAGATGAGTATGTGCCACTCCTGGGCAGGGAGCTTACTGGGCCACCTCTCTGAAATCTTCCCTGTTATTGTAAACTGGTCAAGTGCAGCCCCATGCAAGGTGCTGTGGAAGCAGAGGTGTGACTAAAACAAGCAGGATTGCTTCTCCAAGCCTAAGGAGCTTGCCTTCTAGTGGAGGAAACCAGTTATAAGCTAAGAACATAGGGATGGTGTAACTATTCAGCCAGGGTGAGCATTGCTAAGGAAGAATGAGACTGGATAGAAGACCTTCCCTGGATCCTAGCAGGTCTTGTGGAGCAGTGGAGAGTCAGTGTATTCCATCCCAGGAAACCCTGGAGGAAGGTCATAAAGACTTGAAAGAGGCAGGGGGTGACTATCCCCTGTACCCTTGGCCAGCAGCAATCAGAGATCCAGAGGGCATCAGTTCATTTCTAATTCCCTAGCAGTCTGTAGAAAATGATAATGAGGGCTGGGTAAGGAAGTAAGGGACTTGGAAAGCTACACCCTAACACCTATCATGGCCTTGAGGCTATGAACTCTGATCTCCCAGCCTCCAGCCGTGATGGGAGAAGCTGGTATCAGAGACCCATATCCACTGCTCTACGCCAGTGTATCACCTTTCTCTCAACCAGGAAGCAGGTATTGGTTCTGGTCCACATGCAATGGTCCTAAGTCATGTTTGCAAGCATACTTACTCTACTCAAATGTGTTCTCTAGTCCTGAGCAGGCTGAGAGTTCACTGAAGGCGGAGCAGAGCTCTGGATGGAGAAGGGCATATTCTGGGCAGGAAAGCAGATAGATTTCAAAGATGGCTATTTAGGACAGTGACTAAGGAGACACATGGAACGGAAGATGTCACCAGGAACCTACCTGAGGTGAAATGCCAATGCTGGAGAACCACTGGCCGGCAGAAGGAAGACAGTAGTGAACATTAGGTTGACTCATTAGGATCAGGGCACAGCAGTGGGAGACAATCAGATCAACTATCAGAGACAGTTTGGCTTCAGGGCAAACAGGGTGCTGAGCAGTAGGCTGGGGAAGAGCAAAGCAGGACCCTGGGGGGCATTCTGATACTCATTTTTCCAATAAAATTTTATTAAGCCCCTACTTTATGTCAGGCTTTGTGCTGATCCCATGAGGTACATCTGTGCGGGAAACACAACTTAAACCCAGTCCTCCTGGAATTTATGTACTGTCAGGGAAACAAGACATTAAATAGTGACTTGAAAATAAAAATTCCGTTGGGATCAGAGCACCAAGGAGCACTATAGCAGCTGTTGGAACACATAATCAGGACAGAATCTATTTGGTGGTAGGGGTGGTGTGGGACAGAGGCTTACCCACTCTAACCCCCTTGGGCTGTACTAGGGCAGGCCCTGTCCTGTTTGAGCTGATACTACTGCCAGGGATCTATGGGGTTGTTGGAAAGATGGAGCCTGTGGTGCATCCATCCTGGGTCCAAGGGGATATGAAGCAGGGAGAACCTGCCATCATTTGTGAAAGACAGCAGCACAGGAGAGAGTCTGCTGGGACTCAAATAGGCGGTTCTCCAGGCCTGGGAAAGGCACACACATCATTGCGCTGTCAACCAGGGAGCCTGCCATCAGCTCCAGAAGCTGACAGGTGAATCACAGGAGTTAGAAGCTGACCTGTCAGTAGACAGCTATGAATCTACTCAAACCTGTTGCTCCTCTAGTCAGATGTGTGGGTGGTTCCAAATGTTGGTTTGTCAGGTTAATGTCCAGGGCCCTTCAAGAAGCATGATCTTTCTTTAAGAGTGGCAGGGAAGGAACTAGCTAGAGAAACAATTCTTGGGGGGAAATATGTGAGAGGTAAATTCCACAGATGTCCCAGGTGTTGATCAAGCTCTGTGATAGATTCCCAGGAGAAACAGTTGAAAGGAAGAAGGATATAATTTGGCTTGTAGTTTCCGAGGTTTCTGTCCATGGTTGCCCAGCCCCATTGCCCAGGGTGAAGTAGAATATAATGGCAACAGGTGTGTGTGGCAAAGGAGCCTACTAACATCATGGCAGCCTGGAAGCAGAGAGAGAAAGAGACAGGGAAAGAACCAGGGATAACATATCCTTCAAAGATATACTTCCAGTGACTTGCTTCTTCCGTCACCTCCCAATAGCATCATCAAATTGAGAATTCATTCTTTTTTTATTATCTTTGAGTAGTTGTACAAAGGAATTTCAAATCAACATGTCAGTTTATGAGCATAGAGCATCTTGATCACTATCACTCCTTCCATTATTCTCTCCTATGCAGATTCTGGATTTTTAAAACAGACATGAAAGGAGAAGGGGTTTTCTGGGGAAGAGGAAGGAGACCAAGGGGAGAAATGGGTACTGGGTAGAGGACTGTGATCAATGTACATTATATAAATGTATTAAAAATGTCACCTTGTACAATTAATATAAACTAATAAATAAGAAAAAAATGTATGAATACACCAGTAGATTTATCCATTGATGACAGCATAGCCCATGTGGTTCAATCATCCCCAAAAATTGGGTCCATCAACTGGGAACCAAATCTTTTAACACATGAGGCTTTGGAGGGAGACTTCCTACCCAAGCCATAATACCCCATAACAGCAATATAAGCAGGAAGTCAGCATAAAGAGCCGGAGACAAGTCTTTTGTGAGTGGCAGGAACGAAATTGGATTTCTTGGGCACTGTGGAGATGAGAGAGGGATCTGGAAGGTGACTCCCAAGCTCCACCAAACAATGCAGAAGGTATGCTGGAGAGGCCCCAGTGGCAGCCTGGGTCAGGAGTAAGAGTGAAGTTCAAGTCTCTGGGAATTCAGGGCTGGGTTCAGGAATGGGCCAAGCAGTCATAAGCTCTGCTGTCAGAACAGAGCAGGTACCAGGGTGGGGCTGGTAGCAGGAAGTAGAAAGTAATGCATGCATCCTGCACAGAGAATGAGCTGCAAGTGTATTTCCTAAGGCTGCCATGGCAAATGGCAGCAAACCTGGTGGCTTAAAAGAGCAACAGTAGCCAGGTACTGGTGGCTCACACCTATAATCAAACCTATAATTCAAGAGATGTGAGGATTGCTGTTCAAAGCCAGCCCAGGTAGGAAAGTCCATGAGACTCTTATCTCCAATTAATCACAGAAAAAGCTGAAAGTGGTGCTGTAGGCCATGTGGAAGAATGCTCGTCTTGAGGAAAAGGAACTTAGGGATAGCTCTCAGGCTGAGTTCAAGGTCTAGGACCAGCAAAAAAAATAAAATAAGGAGGAGTCTTCCTAGCTCTGGAGGCCAGAACCAAAGATGTCAGTGGGGTCAGTTCCTTGTGGTAGCTCAGAAGGAGGACTGTTCCCTGCCTTTCCCAGTTTTTAGTATGAACAACATTCCTTCATAGCCTTTAGCCTTCATCTGCATTATTTCAATCTTTGCCTCCATCATCACATGGCTTTCTCTGTGTATATCTTTGCCCCTCTCTTCTTATAAGTACAATGCATTTTAACTAATGACATCTTCAAAAACCTTACTCCAAATTAAGTCACACCCACAGGTACTAATAGTTCAGATTTGAATGTAATTAGGACCAAGTACCCAATTTAACCAACTATACAGGGGCTGGGAAGGTGGCTCAGTGGTAGAGCCCTTGCCTTGCATGCCTGAGGCCCTGGGTTCGATTCCTCAGCATCACATAAGCAAAAAGAAAAAAGCCGGAAGTGGCACTGTGGCTCAAGTGGTAGAGCGCTAGCCTTGAGCTGAAGAGCTGAGGGACAGCGCCCAGGCCTAGAGTTCAGGCCCCACGACCGCCCCCCCCCAAAAAAAGAAAATACTTAACCAACTATACATAGTGCATATGATTGAGTGGTAACATGTTGGATTTTGAGGTCACTGTGAATTGAGTCCATATACTGATTCTAATGGAGTCCAAATATTGTTTTGACCCTTTGCCTTTACCCTTTTAGACTGATGAAGCCTCTGTACTGATGTTTACCACCCCTTGGGACTCTGGGAGATTGGCATGAGGCAATACACGAAACACATCTCATGTTTCTTGGCATGTAGGAGCATCCAGTAGTGATCACAGATGTTACCATTTGAGCAGGACAGGAAGGCACCCTTGGGATTCCTAACCAAGGGGAAGACCATAGAAATAAGGAATTTCATGAAGACCATGTTTAATCACTCAAGAAGTATTGTGCCTCCAAGATGCCAATGGGACACCAGACTCAAGGAGCAAGCTAGGGCTCAGGAGATAGATCTTAGTTTCTGACCAGGACCACTTGTCCCAAGAGAAGGCTAATCAATGATAAGTTGCCAGAATGATCATGGTCCCAACTCCATTCTTAGAACCTGGTAGGAGGTAGCCCTGGGTTTATGCTGGGTATAGGTCAGGATCCAGACTGAAACCAGGGTAGCTGGATACTGAGTGCTAAAATACAAAGCTAGAGCTGAGTATGTTTTTCTCTGTTGGGGTTTTTTTGTTTGTTGATTTTTTTTGGCAGTACTGGGGATTGAACCTAGAGCCTTGTGTATACTAAGCCAATGCTCTACCACTGAGCCATACCTCCAGGCCCTCAGTAAATACTCCTTGCTATTACTTATGCTGAGAACTGGGTTCTGACAATGCAGATGAGGCCAAATGGCTTCATGTGAGAGTGGAAGATGCCAGATGCATCTTAGGAGATTCTTGGTAAGTGGCAAGCTGTTTATGGGAATGAAATGCTGTTCTAGGAAAGTGTCCTGTCTGGCCCCACAGGTTAAAAAAATGTACAGAATGGTCCTTAGTAAGGCAGGAGAGGCCAATAAATCCCTCCAGAGACCAATGAAAGTACAGGACAGACCATAGTGTTGGTTTTGTTCAAAGAAATGATTTCTGTAATTTGAAAGTGAAGACCAAGGAGCTTCTCCAAGCCTCAGTTTCCTTCTACAGAAAAAAAAAATATGGGCTTGGAATAGATGTTCCCAAAGGTGTCTCGTCCAGCTCTGACAGCCTGTGATTTCATGAATCACCCTGGAAGAAACTTGCATGAGTGGGAAGGGCCGCCAAGACTAGGCCTTTCATTCTGAGTAATGAACTGAAACAGCAAAGACTTGACATCTGTTCCGATCTTTCAAGGGAAGTTGGACAAAATAATGCCTTTTTTGGGGGAAATCGTTACCAACAGTTGAAATGTAGTATTTTCTGCCTAAACCAAAAAATGAAGTGGAGAATACCAGCCTTTCTGAACCCCAAGGGAGAACACACGTCCAAACTCCCAGTGAAGGTCACATCGGCCAATTATCTTGCTGCCGCAGGCACAGAACATCATGGATGCCTCTGCCTCTTAACCCTGTTAGAAAGAATGGCAGGGAGATTCCACAGACCCTCAGAGCGTCTGGGGAATAAGGGGGGCCTGGGGCCCTGTACCTGGCTTCCTCACCAGTGCCTGGAACATCTGGTAAAATAAGTATTGCCTACAAACACTATGATATCATCCAACTTGTAATTAAAAGTTTAAGGAAGATTCTTGAGCATTGCCTTGGAGCTTTTGCCCAGAGACCAGTTCAAGTACATTCCTACAGATGATAATAACTTTGGGGTCAGAACAGAGAGAGCCTCCTGACACAATGTACTTCGAAGAGACAGGGCTCTGGGAGACCAAGTTCTAGAACCAAAGGCTCACTTTATCCTTGTCATGCCAAATATTATAGAAGGTCTCAGAACTTTAGGAGACTTAGAAAGACCTTCCAGGGTGCTGCCCTCAGTACCACCAGTCCCCAGGAATCATGTCTACTGCACTCCCAACAGAGGACCATGTGAACTGACACCCCAAGAGGACATGGACTGGCTCTCTTCCTCATTGCTGTAACTAAGGCAGGGCCAGGGTCTGGGCTCAGCAGTTCTTGAGCAAATGCATAATAGCCACTCTGCACCTTGCCTGAGAGCTCTCTCCCCTTGTGTGGCTTTCCTTCCCCACAGTCTGAATTGAGAGAGCTGGGTGGCAACTGCTGCCCTGTTCCTTCCTCCTCTGTCTTCAAAGTCAGGCAAATGCCAACTCATACATTTGGAAATTTGCAAAAGGAAGGCCTCATCTGAAGATCCTTTGTGATAGGCTCCTCCTCCTGTCTTTCCAGGGTTCTGAAGCTCACCAAATCTCTGGGCTCTGTGAAGGATGTGGGGGCTGTGACTGAGAAACACTGGGGTGAGCAACATCAGGGTTCCCAGTTTCCCCTGCATAGGGTACCCACTGAGCAGTCTGGAGACTGGGGTTCTACCCATACAAACCCTTACCTCCCTGTCTGATTTTGACTAGAGTGCTAGTGCCTACTCTAAGTGCAGTCAGCATTTCTGTAAACAGCTGTCATTTGCTAAATAGTTCAACTAAGGTCCATTGCCCCTACTGTACCATCAGTGCCACGAGTATAGAAGCCAACTCACTTAGGGCCAGCTCTGTATCCCTAGTGCCTGGGGGCTCTCATAAAGTAGTGATGGGAGGAAGGAAGGAAGGAAGGAAGGAAGGAAGGAAGGAAGGAAGGAAGGAAAGCTTATGTAAAGCTGGGCATAGTAGAGGCTGACAGGAGGATCATGAATTCAAGGTCAGCCTGGGATACATAGTGAGACTTTCGTTTTAAAATGAAACAAGACCCAGTAAGGTAGTAATGATAGTCTTACCCTACAAAACAGTGAGCTGAAAATGACTATCAGTCACTGGAGGAATTAAATAAAGATATAAAAATGTTCATGTTTGAGGTATAATTTCCCACTGGAGCCCAAGGGGTAGCCCCTCAGAAGGGAATGTGATTAGCAAATATTCCAGATACTAGGGGAGTCTTGGGGGTTAGAAGAGAGCAGTAGACTGGCCTCAGCTCCAGCCATGCCAAGGAACCCAAGAGCAAATAAGCAGATGAGCCATGGGACTCATGGGAGCAGAAAGGACTGCACATAGACAGCAAGTGCAGGTCTTAATGCACACAGTGAGCTTTGTGGGCATTTAGTACAGGAGGCTGTTGTGCAAAGGAATGTGGATGGTGGCAAGCATTAGACAATAGTAAGAGGGTGTTCTAAATAGAGCATGAGGTAGCCAAGTGTGGAGGTAAAGAAAGGGATATGGGAAATAGGAAGCGGTTTAATGAGGGCCTCATGTAGGAGAGCACTAGAGTAGGCTGGAAAGGAAATATTGTAAGGAGTGATTTAAATTTTTAATCAGAAAATACTCAGACCAAAGAAAGAACTTTATTCTTCTTATTAAAGGAACTAGGTGCTATTGTCTCATGCTTATGACACTAGCTACTCTGGAGGCTGAGATCTGGAGTGTTTGGTTCAATGCCAGCCCCAGTAGAAAAGTCTTTGAGACTTCATTTCCAATTAAACAGTAAACACCAGGTTGGAGGCATGTCTCAAGTGGTAGAGTGCCAGCTATGAGCAAACAAGCCAAACAAAGAACATGAGGCTTTGAGTTCTGATATTGATACTGGTACACACAAAAAGAAAATAATTTTTTGGGGGGGTCTGGTCATGGGGCCTGAACTCTGGGCCTGAGCGTTGTCCCTCAGCTCTTTAGCGCCACTTCTGGCTTTTTTCTTTTTGCTTATGTGGTGCTGAGGAATCGAACCCAGGGCCTCAGGCATGCAAGGCAAGCGCTCTACCACTGAGCCAACTTCCCAACCCAAGAAAATAATTTTTTTTAAAAAAGAAAAAAAAAACAAGCTGGGTATGGTGGAACATACTTGTAATCCCAGCTACATAGGAGGAATAAATAGGAGGATCTAGATCTGAAGCCTGACTTGTGCAAAAACACAAGGCCCTATCTAAAAATAACTAAAGTATGGCTCAAGTGGTAGAGTCCTGGCACTGAGTTCAAACCCCAGTGCTACCAAAACAACAACAATGACAAAAGCAACAACAACAAAATGTTAGAATAAACCTTATTAGCATTTGAGCATCCCTATATGCCTTTCTCCTCTGTGCTGCCTCCTGCTAATGAGGCCCAGGACTTGCCTGTTCAGTCCCATACTCTCCAAGGAGGTGATTATCTTTGTCCACGCAGCTTATAGGTGGATGGGAGGATACATACTCTAACCAGACAGGGTGAAGCAGTTGAAAAGCAGATAAGAGAAAAGCAGATTTAAATGCAGGTTGTTGTAGATTCTGCTTCTCCTCACGACGTTTGAAAGACACAAGTAAAGAACATGAGCTATTTTTAAATGTTCATAGGTTGCTGAACTGTCTTCATTTTGATATGTCACCATCTTGAGAAGAGATCACTTGGGTGACAGCCTTAATAGGGTCCCATTCTCTGCATGATTATGTCACTGTCCTCCTCCTCAAGTCCATGAGCTCTTAGAGAACAAAGGTCAAATGGAATTCACACCTGTCTCTCTGCACCCTGGGTGTGGCACAGCCACCAGGAAATGTTGCAAGCGAAGAGTAACTAAGTGGCCTTGGACTCTGATGCCACTTTACTCCCTCTTTGGCCTTCCTACAAGACCAGTTGCTCTGGTGCCTATAGTCTGAGGCTTTTGCTCATTACCTGTCCATCTTTCTCTCTATTTCAGAAGGCAGATCTGGCCGTGGCTCCCCTGACCATCACCCATGTCCGAGAGAAGGCCATCGACTTCTCTAAGCCCTTCATGACACTCGGTGTGAGCATCCTGTACCGAAAGCCCAATGGCACCAACCCCAGCGTCTTCTCCTTCCTCAACCCTCTGTCCCCAGATATCTGGATGTATGTGCTCCTCGCCTACCTGGGTGTCAGCTGTGTCCTCTTCGTCATTGCCAGGTAAGGCAATGCCCAGGCCAGAACTTGGGCCTGAGTTGAAAGGTTTAGGGAGCCAGCCAAGTCCCACACCCTCAGCCCTGGGTTGCAGACTTACCTGCTCCTGCCTCTGCTCCTGCTGCTCTCTCCCTCCCTGGTGCTCAGAAGGAGGCTCAGACCCCTTCATACCCTCAGGAATCGCCTCCTCTTCCTCTGGTCTGTGCTGATGTTTCTTGACATGTGGCAGACATATGTCCTAGACTGGAAGAAATCAGCATTGTCCAAAGCTGCAGCACCTGGGCCAGGCACCTGGCACAACAGACTCAGGGGCATTGCATGGCCTTGAAAACAGGCTGTGTCTATATAGTCCACACCAGTAGGAGGAAATGTGCCACACAAGCCACATGTAGGAACCTGGCACATCCACAACTGTTTGCCTGAGATGTGTGCTAGCCATGCCACTTGCATACGTGGCTGTTCACCCAACATAGACAGTGTGACCTTGCTTGTAGGTGACAGGAGGTCATGAGGGAACAGACTTAGATCATGTTTAATGAACATCTGGTGTTTGCCAAGCACTGTTCTCTGCCCTCTCCAGCCATTACCTCATTTACATCTCATGAGGCTCAGAAAGGTCAAACAAGCAGTAATACTGGTGCACTTGAACTTGGGTCATCTAGTGTTTTAGATGATCCCTACTCCCTGAGCACTGCTCTACCCTTGCCCCAGGCTGGTGACTATATGACCCAGATCTCTTATCCCTCCTAGCTAAGCCCTCTGCCCTCTCCCCTCTCCCCCCAAGCCCCAGTGTGGCCCCTGCCCTGTTTCTTTCTACCTCTAAGTTATAACATGGTGCAAAGAGAGACTTCTCCAGAGAGAGGCAATTTGAGATTCAAGGGCTTAGTGTTTCAGCCTTCCCTACCCCTCCAGGGCCTTCTTTAAAAGCCCCCCCTCCATCCTCTGCTCCATTCACTCCCTCCTCCCACACAGAGAGAGGGACCAAAGGGAAGGATATGAGAAACAACATTGCCCTGCCTCCCCATCCTTTGTTGCTGAGGCCCGGTGCTGTGGAGGCCACGGCTGCCCTGCCCAGCCAGCCCAGCCAGCAGCCTAGCCTGTCACAGAGAGGCCTTCATTACACCTCTTGTCTCTAATGGTCTAACAAGCCTTTGAAAGCCAGGAGCCACTCTCCGGCGCTCTCACTGTAATTTTAGTGGCTCCAGCCGACCTCTTAGAGGCCCACCCCTCTGTGACTGAGCATTTCCAGCTTTAGTTCTGTCTGTTTGATGCACATCCCTTCCCCCTCCAATATAATGGCCTTCCATCCGCTGCAGGAAGCCAGGCCTGCATTGCAGCCCCTCTCCCCTGAGTAGGAAGGTAGGTGTCCTCTTGCCATGGCTGGTCTGGGAAGAGGGGATTTCTATAATGGCTGGAATGTTATGGAATACCTGCAGAGAGAAGAGAGTGTTGAAGGTCTTGGCCACAGATCTGAGAAAAGCATCATCATATAGTTGTGGTGTACCCACACAACAAGCAGTCCTGTGAGGTGGGTATAATTCTATCCAGTTCACAGAAGCAGAAACTGAGGCTCAGAGAATGTAGGCCATTGTCCCGTCAGAAAGCTTGTCCTTTGCAGAGTTGGATAAGACCTGTCCCACTTTAAACCAAACACAACTGTCTGTCGGGGCCAGATAGGTGACATTAAGAAGAAAGGCAGGCTGACTGATGAGCAACAGTAGTAGTGGAGAGCCCAGGGGGCACTGCTGCTTGGTGCCAGGGATGACATCAGATCTAAGTCTCCTGAATAGCTAGGATTATAGAAATGAGCCATTAGTGCCCAGTTACATCATATGTTTTTTTAACTATCCTCTGTGGTAGGCATTGAAGCCTGTCCAGTTCCTCCTGTTGTAGAATCCTTGGGCACACTTCTGCAGACACCAATACCAATGGGTGGCCTGGTTTGGGACTTGGCTGTGGAGGTGTTCTAGACTCCAGAGTATGGCTCAAAGGTCACACAGATGAGCTCAGAGCTCTGACAGATGCAGCTACTAATCATGATTTTTTAAAAAAATTATGATAATAAAAAGACCTAGAAGAGACTTCTGTGTTACCCTGCAGCTGTAATAGACTGAGGTCCACACCACCCTGAAAATTTAACAACACTAAGTGCTCCTTTGTAGCAGGAGGGGGACTTTACTTCTGCAGTCAGGGGGTCTGATAGGCCCAACAGGAAAGAAGAGGAGAGGATGGATGATGGCTGGACAAGGGAGGAAGGTATCCATTAATGGTCACAATTGGAGTTATAGCTTGGCTACCTGGGGTCCTCCAGCCTTATGAGCAAGTGAAAGCTAGAAGCCTTTGACCTGAAAGTATTCTGACTCCATTCAAGGAAAAGCTGACCCCAGTCACCAAGGTAGAGACAGGACTCTGATCATAGTTGTGGCCCTCTCCTCACCCAGAAAGCAAACACACAACGAGCCCCTACCCTGAAGATTTCCCAGGTGCTCCACACTGGCGCTCAGCATCAGGCGCCGGGCTCTCCAAGGGCTTTCTCCAAAATCCCCTCTCACAACTGCCTCTCCACCTGGTGCTCCTGATCCTTGATCTCTTTCTTGTGGATTTTAGAGGCTCTAAGCAATTCGTGACCATTTCCTTTGAAAATGCTCAACTTGGCTTGAAGCCTCACTTTAGAATTTCCTGCTGGGGGAACTTCCTGCTTCTCCCAGGAGCATCGATGGTCAATGTGTAATGAACGCACTGGCCGTTCCAGAGGAGAAATGTAAAGGAGACATCACAACATCACACTCACAGAGCACCACACCACTACAAAACAACAAAATTCACTGGACTTGTCTCTCCCTAACATCTACCCCCAGCCAGAATTTTCTCCACCATTTCTCAATCTCTCCAGCCAGCATCTTCAACTGTAACTCACACCAGAAACCAAGATTCCTTCCAGCAGTCAGGAGTTCTCTTTCTTAGAAAGCAGTGGGGAAGCCTTAACAACATTTCCCTGTTGTCTATGTGTTTGTATATTCAAAGAGAAAAATCTGAAAAAAAATTATGCTGCATTGTTCTTTCCAGGGGGTAAGATGCCTGGGCACTTGTTGGGTTTTTTTTTCTTTCTTTCTCTCATTGTTTTCCTATACTGGCTGAATACTTCAGAGAGCATCCTTTTTTTATTCTGCTTTTTTAATTATACCAAAAGCTCAAAAGTATGTCCTCTATTTTAAAAAAATGCATGTAATACAAATAAGGCAGTAGGACTCCCTAAAGTTCTGTCTGTCATTCTACTCCATATCCCAGTCCAAAGATAAACACTGGTATTCCTTATGTATGGAAACTAGAACTTGCAGCATGCATTCACCTCCACATATATGTACACATCTGTATAGGTATGCCTTTGGGAATCTATTTATATAAATGTGATCATATTGCTCTTATTTTTATCACTTTCCTTAAACCAGATATTATGTGTTAAAGATCTTTCCCCACCGGAAACATCTAGAAGTATCCCAGACTCTTTCAACAGCCTTGTGATATTTCAAAGCACAGCTATGGCTTGGTTTATTTAATCGTTCCTCTACTGAAGGACATTTAGGTTGTTTTCCAGTCTTGTTTCTATGACAAACAACAATTTGATAAACACCCTTGTGTGTTTCACTTTATGCTGGTGTACGAGTGGGGTCCTCTGGGATGGAGAAGGAGTTGCAGAATTGCTAGGTTGAAGGGCCCGCATACTTTTTAAGAGGAGCTTCTAAAGTGCTTTTACTTCTGTGATACTGAAGTTTGAACTCCTGGCTGGCACTTGTTAAGCAGGTATATATCACCGGTCCTTTTTCCCCACTGGTTATTTTTTGAGATAAGGTCTTGTTGTTTGCTCGGGTGCACACTCGAACCACAATCATCTCATCCTAGTTGGAATAACAGGCATGTGCCACCATATCCAACATCTTCAGTTGAGACTGAGCCTTGCTGACTTCTGCCAAGGCTGGCCTAGATCCTCCTGATCCAAGATAAGCCACTGGCCCCTGGCTCCTGGATTGTTTTTATAACCAGGAAAGGACACCAACAGTGAAGAACAAGCAGAACAACAAGGAAGGGTAATCTAGAGTCACTGACACCTCACATGTGGCTGCTGTCACCTTACAGCACCCCCTCACCGCCTCTCTCTGCCCCACAGGTTTAGCCCTTATGAATGGTACGATGCTCATCCCTGCAATCCTGGCTCTGAGGTGGTAGAGAACAACTTCACTCTACTCAACAGCTTCTGGTTTGGAATGGGGTCTCTGATGCAGCAAGGTATGAGCTTCCTGCCCGCCCCCCTGGCCTCCTTTCCTGGACAGGGCATCTTCTCTCTCCCATGGATCTACCTCTCTAGAATCAGGAAAGCCAGTCTACCCACCCTCTAGGGATAGCCTCAGATCTTACTGTGCCATCAGGACACTTCAGGGTGTCCTCAACCCAGATCTTCACCTTATAACACTGCTCTGGCTGGAGCCAGCTCAAGATCTGAAGTACATAGCCACCCTAACCTATGACATGTAGCATGTATCCTGATGGCCTCTCTACTGTTAAGTGGAGCTGAGCAAAGCTGAACTGTGGGTAGGAGGAAGTAGAGGCTGGGAGCTGGGTTGGAGCCTCCTCAGGAAGGAACTGATGTACTTGAACTTGGACTAGCTATACTGGCTATAAGGCAGAGGGGGACTAAGAAGACTCTAGGAGGCATCATGGTCTGGATTCTGTGACTTCCTGGTCATAGGAGAGGCTGGAACATAGAAATAGGATTCATAGAGGACCAGGTTCTCTTACACCCTTGATCCTGCACAGATGGCCAGCCCCTTAGGCATCTCTCAGCTACTTAAATATCTAAGAAGCAGAGCACTTGCTCTAACTTCAAGGTCTGGGATGCAGAGATGCCAAGGGGTTAGAGAGCAGTCACAGCTAGAGGGCCAGCTGGGCAGGACCCCTAGGGAGAACAGCCTCAGTCCCACTCCTGGCCAGGAGCCCTCGACCCACGATCTCTACCTGTGGGGTCCAAAGGCCAGAGCCTCTTTACCCAAGGAATGCGGGGGGGGGGGAGCGGGCGAGGCAGCCAAGATTTACCTGCGCCAGCATGCCAAAGAGGGACACTAGGGAGCATGGGGGGGAGCAGCTTCAAAGGACAAGGGAAATATCCTTGTCCTTCACCCCTGTCCCCAAGAGACATCTATCAGCAAATTCCATATGAATGAACAAATGATATTTTCTTTTTTTAACATTTTTATTGTTATTATAAAAGTGATGTACAGAGGGGTTACAGTTATATAAGTCAAGTAAAGAGTTCATTTCTTTTTGGACAATGTCACCCCTTCCCCTTCTCTCTCCCAGTTTTTCCTCCCCATCCCACTCACAAGTCTCACAGTTCATCTTCAATATAGTGTCTAGTGAGTACCACTTCTGTATTTGTTTACCCTTTGTCCCTCTATTTCTGTGCCTCCCCTTACACTCCCAAAGACATATAAACAAACGGACAAATAAGACAAAAAGAAAATGAAAACAGCAACAAACAAAAAACTTTTGTTTCCATTTCCTGTAGTTCATTTCGATAAATATTCTTTTGTATGATCAATTGAACATAGGCATTGTGCCTTTCAGTTCCTCTCCTAAGAGTATCCTCCTCTGGACTCATTGTGTGTGAATGCCTAGAGACCTGCATAATTCATTCAGTCCCAGAATTTTACGTCTAGCTTCTGCATATGAGAGAAAACATGCACCATTTATATCTCTGGACTTGGCTTACTGAATGGTATTTTCTTGAGTGCCTACCACATCGTGCCCAGTGCTGGGCACAAGAATTCAACAGAAGAGAAAGAAGTAGATCTGTCCTGTGTCCAAGAGGCTTCTCAGACACACGGAGGCAGAGCAGTGGCTTGACACTGGGCAGAAGTCCCAAGCAAACAACAAAAAGCCATTCTCCCTTTGCAGGGGGTGTGGGGCAGGGGGCACCTGGAGCCTTAGGTGCAGCCACTTGGGAAAGTGCAGAGTGTTCAGCTGGAGAGGGGTTGCTGAGGCGCTTCCTAGGCTCCTGTAGCTGGGAAGTCACAGGTGGAAGGGCAACCTTCAAGAGGAGTGCCTCCATCTGTCCCAACTATTAACAAATGTCCCAAAGCCTCACCTTGCTTCTTTGCCCATCATCTTTGTTCAGTGACAGTCGAGAAAGACTTAGATGGCCCTTATTGCAGTAATAACTTCCCCTCATCTGCTTCCTGCTGCTATTCAAAGCCCAAACCCCCAATGCCTTCCCTGCATGGTTTTGATTAGGAGGGGAAAAAAATAGTTATGTATTTGAAAAACTCTCCCTTGAGTCATTTCTTTGAGAGGAAAAAAAAATCATTCATATCAAAGCAGACGCTTTTCAGATTGCAGGTCCAAATATTCTGGAAAGTTCAGGAGTCACTTGCTATTTAAATCTCTTGAAAGCTTCCTAGTTAATTACTTCAGTTAGAAGGTTTCATCTGAATTGTATTCCACACCCAAGGTCAGGGAGGAAGAGTGATATATTTCAACTTAGAGCTTCCTAAAATGTTGATTTTACTCCTCCTGCCAAGTGCCGCATAGCAATCTTCTATTTGTACATCACTTGTATTTCCGACCAATCTCTCCTCAAATTATACCATTGCAGCCTCACAGTATTTCTGTAAGGCTGGGACAGAGGAAGGACAATTCTCCACACTCTGCAGAAGTCCCAGACAGGGCAAGTGTTGGGCATAAGATCATACAGAGAGTAAAAGTAGGATCCATGGAAGAACCCAGGGGTCCAACTCCCACAGCCCTGGTTTATGGATAGGTATCCAAGGGGCTGACCAGCCTGTGAAAGCTTGTGTTGTTTGGGAGCTATGATTCTTAAATTTCAGCCTGGGTCAGAACCACCTGGAAGCTGATTGGACAGATGGGTGGTCCTGCCTTCCCCACCCAGCCCCAACTGGAAGTTACCTATTTATTAGGTCCTGGGGTGCTGTCTGGGAACTTGCATTTCCAACAAGCTTCCAGGTAGTGCTGAGGGACCCTGGTCAGCTTTTCTATCAGAAGCAGTGATAGCCATGGCTCACAGGAACCACACAGCCCTGATCTCCATGCACATTTTAAAGCACCTCCTTTCTCCTCCCCTCCCTCAGGGTCTGAATTGATGCCCAAAGCTCTGTCTACACGCATCATTGGTGGCATCTGGTGGTTCTTCACACTCATCATCATCTCCTCCTACACGGCCAACCTGGCTGCCTTCCTAACCGTGGAGCGCATGGAATCGCCCATCGACTCTGCCGACGACCTAGCCAAGCAAACCAAAATCGAGTATGGGGCTGTCAAGGATGGAGCCACGATGACCTTCTTCAAGGTGAGGCTCTCTCCTCCTCAGGGCATATCCCAAGCTGACCTTTTACTGAGAAGAAGAGGAAAGTGAGAAAGGAAGATTCTGCCCTCCTCTCACTACTCAAGAACCTACAGGCCAGAAACCCCAGGACTTGGGGCCTTTCTGTTTGGACCAGTTGTGGTCCAGCTGTGGAGAAGTGAACCATGAAGGTTGGTCTCAAATTCTAGAAGTTTCGGTGGGTGGGACAAGGAGTGTGAATCATCAGAGGTCAGAGGGGAAAAGGAAATAGAAGGAAAAGGAGGAGAAAAGAGACTAACACAGAGAGACCTGGGTCCATCTGCCCTTAGCTTGGGGTCTAGGTGTTGTCTCCATTTCCCCAGTGAGCATGGGGTGCCTCTTGAAGTTGGAGAGGAGCCTTGCTCAGGATGTTACACCCCGGCTTGCTGATGCATTTTGATAAAATCGCTGTCCCGTGCCGGGTGACTGCTTCAATGGGGTTCCAGCACAACTGAATGAGAGTAACACTTAGCAATAGTTGCCAACACTGACCATTCACAGTGGGCCAGGTCCTGTGCTCAGTGCTGGGGCTAATTTAACCTTTGTGATGAGTCCTATGAGGGTAGCCTGGTAATGATTCCTATTTTACATGAACCCAAGGACTCACAGCTGAAGGAGCCAGACCCTCAGGTCTGCTTTCCCCAAAGCCTATGTTCTAAGCCAACAGTATTAGATCAGAGTGCTGGCCCCACCCGCAGAAGGCCTGGGATGGGGTCAAGAACAAGCATTTCTGACAAGTTCTCAGGTGATGCCGGTACTGCTGATCCGGGGAGGGACCACACGTTGAGATCTGAGGCTCTAATTACCCCTCAGGAGTGATCAGGACTTAGGAACTCTGTGGCTGTAGCTCATCTGTTCATTTATTAATCAGCTGTTCTCAGTCACTGGAAGCTGGAGGATTTGCCTTTACTCTGAATGGGAAATTCTACCAGACAACTGGACAGGCACCAGAGCTCCTAGCACTCCCCACCCAGCCCCGTGTGCGCTCTTGGGGTTGGAAGCAGATTAGTGGAAAGAGAGGAGAGTGGAGCTCCCCTCTGGATGTGCCACCCAGACACCATGAGCATTGTGTGCCTAACAGGTCACATTTAGAGCCAGGGGAGAGTAAAACTTTGTCAAAGCTGTGCCCGAAGCTCTTTGGGACTCTATGTTTCCCCCCTTTTTTGTGCCAGTCCTGGGGCTTCAGCTCAGGGCCTGAGCACTGTCCCTGAGCTTTTTTCACTCAGCACCCTCCCATTTGAGCCACAGCTCCACTTTCAGCTTTTTGCTGGTTCATTGGGGATGAGTTTTATGGACTTTCCTGCCTGGATTGGCTTCAAACTTTGATCCTCAAATCTCAAGCCTCCCGAGTAGCTAGGATTATAGGCCTATCTATGTCAAAAGTTCCCAGCGACTCTGTTCTGAAGCATAAGCAAGTATGATAGTATGTGTACATACTAGCATGACTTTGTGCCTATATGTAGATAGCATGTAAAGGTACATTTGTATACACATGTGGGCAGATGAGACTGTAGTAGTCTCCCTGTGTGGGTGTGCTGATATCCACCTGGACACGAGTGTTGCATCCATGTGTATATGCACCACTGAGTATATGTAATCTCTCTGTGTGCTGCAGCCCTGTGATATGGACACATGGGTATGTGGCTATGAGTTACACAAGTGAGTTCCAGAATATCCATGTGTATATGTGCACAGAGTGTATATTTATCTATCTGCTTGACTGTCCCCATGAGGTATGCCAAGATAAAAGAGGAATGTGTGTTTAATGGCCTGTGTATATGTGTGTTTGTGTGTGTGATGGCGTATGCATATGTGCATGTCTGCACATAAGAGTCTGTATGAGAGAGATGGCTCACATATGCATGTGTGTCTGAATGTGTCTGAGTGTGTGTGTGTGTGTGTGTGTGTGTGTGTGTGCGCGCGCACGTCTGCTCCCTGCCTATCCCTGGGCTGCAGTCCAGCCCTTTGACTATGCCAGAGCTGCTCTCATGCATTACACATGAGCCCATCTCTAAGCAGGGCTCCCGATCAAAGGGAAACGGCATAAATAAGCCCGATACAGGCTCATTGCGGCTGATTGGATGCCCTCACCCTCCCTCCATGCTAAGATGCTCAGATTGGCTTCCCAGAGCCGAGGCCCAGCTCCCCACTGAGCCTCTGTCCTCAGCATCAAGCAGCAACCATCTCGCCTGCAACCCACTCCATCCTCACCTACCTTCCCTGCAAGTGGCACAGCAAGGAGAGGAACATGGATGCCATCACCCACAGGGGACTCTGGGGCTCAAGGACTGGTTGACTAGAGACAGTCACTGCACATCCTGCTGCACTACCATACCCACTATCACGGTGTCCCAATAGCCAGTTCATCCCTGTATGTCCAGCCACACTGTCCCCTGCCTGAACCTACATGAAGCTCCTCTTCCTGGCTTTCTCTCCTGACAGCAGCATGGATGGGACTGTCATGTGAGGGGAGGAGCCTGATCAGATACAATAATGCCAGCTCAGAGGGTGAGCTGGAAGCACCCCGCCCACTGGGTATCTGGACAAACCTCCATCTTTCCCAGCCTCTGCCCTGGACCTCCTGAGCCTGGTCCACATCTCCTTGTTATCACAGAATATCTGCAGGTTAGGGCTGGAAGGAGACTCCACTCTGATCAGAGGCAAGACCCACAGGAGCTGGATTCCCCAGCAGATCAATGCGTGGAGCCAGGCACCAGGTCAGGAGTTCTGTCTGCACACACAGTGTCCTCTCCTTTGCCCACTCTGGGGTCCTCTCCTGGAGGGCTGTCCTCTCCCCTGCACAAGAGTATGTACAACAAAGTTGGCACTAGGGTTAGACAGAGGTCAGTTCTAAGAATAGCCCAAAGGTCTAGAGGTCATTGTCACAGTCAACAATCACCGTAACACTTATTGAGCACCTACTGTGTGCCAGACATTTTGCAATCAGTTCACCTCTATTCACTCACACCATCCTCAGAACAACCATAGCAGGCAAGAGGAAAACAAGGTTCAGAGAGGCTAACTGACTTGCCTAATCATTCCCAGCATGTGAAATTCAAAGCTGTGATTTGAACCCAAGTAATCCAGCTGCAAAGCCCATGCTCTTTGTCACTTAGGTCCATATTGCCTCCTAAAGACCCTACCATAGCCCTCACGGCAAGTCTCACTTAGTGAAGAATGAAGCCACAGTTAGGTGTACCCTATTCATAGTGCAACACAGTCTTGGCACCTTAGATTTGCCCAATCATTAGATGCCAGCTGAATACTGTTGTTGAATTAAAGGATGGCAGGAGGCAATGCAGAAGGTAACGCTGAGGTTCCGAACCCCCACAGGGCCCATTCCATGAATGTCCCAAAGTACCAGGAAAATGCGGTTCCTTTCTTTGATTAGCATATTCCTGGCTAGACTGTAAACAGTCATGGCCCCCTTTCTTCCCATCCCTCAGCTGAGAGTGGATCATCAGGGGGCACCCCCTTTCTGTCCAAAGATGCTGACATCAGGAAGCAGGCCATCAGGCTCTCTGGGAGTCCAAGTCCCCTCTGCTCCAGCCTCCAGCCAGCACCTGCCAGGGATGTTGCTAGAGGCAGACCCGTCCCTCTCCAGGAGCTTTGCCTTGGAGAGTTGTCAGGGAGCAGCAGACATCACAAACAGTGTCTCCTGTGTTGTCCTCCCTCAGTCTTAGAAGATAAAAATTAATTAGGAGATGAAAAAGGAGGCTTTTGAAAGTAGTTTGGCTGAGAAAATATGTAGGCAAAATGTAAAGAGTGGGGTGGGGAGGGGACATGCTCTATGCAGGAAGCTGGGCAGCTTTGAAGGGAGAGAATGTGGGAAGGCAGCTTCTGTAGGAATTCCTCCCTCTTTGCGTGGTAGGCCTGGGGAGCTCCACACAGGGAAGGCAGCCAAAGAAAGGGGTAGGAATGATGATGGAAGGGAGCTGAATCCCAGGCTCCTGGGATTTACACACCTGCCCCTGTAGAGGCCTTGGTGGCAAACATCTAACCTGGAAGGCACGTGGAGTGGTCCTCCTGCCTATCTCCTGGACCCAGCTATCCAGCAGACTCGTTTCTGAATGCGCCCCAGACTCAGCTGCCAGCTTCCGCAGCCTCATCCTCAGCCCTTGTAGCAGAAGAAAAGAGAGAGTGCTGAAATGCAGGGACTCAGCAACAATGGCCCAGACTTGCTCAGTGAAGTAGCACCTGTTTGACAAACAGGCCAGGAGGTGAGGATGCTGTCTCTATTGGGTGACCTGGGCCAAGTCATCACACTTCTTTTACACCTCACTTTGCTCACTTGTATGATGTAGACACTGATTTCCATGCAGTGATCTGCCAGAGAAATCAGTGGGCTGATGCACAGCCAGTGGCTATTCCAGGGCCACGGCTGTTACTGCCCCTAAGTTCCCTCCTCTGGAGGCAGATGACTTACCAAAACACACTGGAGAGGGGCCAGCCAGCAGCACCTGGCCATCTTCTTCCAGGTCTCTTTGACTGGACCTACTGGGCTCTGTGGGGGACTTTGGTTCCTCCTGTCATCTGGTGGTCATCTGTGGTCTCTGCCCGGAGGTGAGCAATGTGAGAAGAGTCTGGAAGTCTTGAAAATAGAAGAAATCTAGCAGGAGCAGGCACCTGAGCAGCGACAGGTAAAGGCTATATTGGCAAAAGTCAATAGGGAAGTCATTGAAAACTGCTAAGTTGAGCTGGTGCTGGTGGCTCATGCCTGTCATTCTAGCTATTCAGAAGGCTGGGATGAGCATTGTAGTTTGAGACCAGTCTGAGCAGAAAAGCTTGAGAGACTCTTCTAATTAACCAGAAGTGGAACTGTGGCTCAAGTGGTAATGCTAGCCTTGAATGAAAAAGCTAAGGGACAGCTCCCAGATCCTAAGTTCAAGCCCCATTACTAGCACAGAAGGAAAGGAGGGATGGAGGGAAAGAAGGAAGGAAGGAAACTGTTAAGTCACTAGTCACTAAGACCCTCCCTGTGCCTTAGTTATCTGTTAGTGAGATGGTAAAATGGAAGGATTTATGTATAGAGTTTATGACAGTACCTGGCACACTCAGAGCCATGGGCTTGCTAAGCAGGCACTCTACCAGTTGAGCTATGTCTCCAGTCCTCTTTGCTTATTTTTGAGATTAGACCTTGCTCTTATGCCCAGGCCAGTCAGGACAGCGATTCTATTTAAGTTTCCCATGTAGCTGAAATGACAGACACATGCCACTACACCGAGCTTCTTGACTAAGTCAGGAGTCTCGACAACTTTTTGCCCAGGCTGCTCTTGAACCACAAGCCTCCTGATCTCTGTCTCTTAAGTAGTTAGTGTTATAGGTATAAGCTAGTGGTACCTGACCTACTGTTAACTATCTTTCTATTTTCCTTTTTTTTTTCTTTTTTTGGTCAATCGTGGGGCTTGAACTCTGGGCTTGGGCGCTGTCCTTGCACTCTTCAGCTCAAGGCGAGTGCTCTACTGCTTGAGCACAGCGTCACTTCCAGTTTTCTGGTGGTTTATTGGAGATTAGAGTCTCAGATCTCAGCCTCCTGAGTAGCTAGGATTACAGGCATGAGCCACCAATACCTGGCTCTGTTAACTATCTTTATTGTTTATTTTTGGAAACTGGAGATACACATGCCTATCCATCCTGTAGACATTATTTGTGGAGCCTCTATTGCTTTTTAGTTTTTTTAATGTAGAGATGAGGATTTTTTAATTAGTTACAAGAATTTTGAAATTTGGAGGTTTTTGCTTTTAAAAAATTCACACATCCAGCCTCTTGAAAATGTGACTGATCTGGCATCCTTCAGCTGGCTTTCTTGCAGGGCAGCCGTTGCTGGGAGCTCAGAGGCAATGTCTGGCTCCATTTTCTAGATTCCCACCTAGCCCTCTCCAGCTCCTTCCCATACTGGGCCTGGCCCTATCAGCATTTACATTTTCTACTCCTAAGTATCATTAACTTTCTGTAGCTACTCTGCACAGTTTCTCTTTGGAGAGAATTAAGGAGCCTTACAGAGAAGCCTGATGTAGGCCACATACAGAGCTCAGGGACCTAGCTCTTGTGGTCATAGCACTTCCCCCAATCTTTCTCACAGAATGTTCACAGTAGCTCTATGCACTAGATGTGTGTGTGTGTGTGTGTGTGTGTGTGTGTGCGCCAACACTAGGCTTGAACTCAGTGCCTAGGTGCTGTCTGTTAGCCTTTCCACTTAGGACTGGCACTCTACCATGGAACCACAGCTCCACTTCTAGCTTTTTGGTGGTTAATAGAATATAAGAGTATCAAGGACTTTCCTGCATCTCTAGCTGACTTCGAACACAATTCTCAGATCTCACCCTCATTAGTAGCTAAGGACTACAGGTGCAAGCCCCTGGTGCCTAGCTTAGGCATTCTTAAAACTCCCATTTACAGTGGGAAGTGAGGTTCTGTTACCTGGGGTCACAAAGGAGCTTGCATTTGAACCCAGGTTAGTGTGACCCCAGAATCCACACAGTGGATCTGCCTCTTCCTGGTGCCTCTAACCTCCCTGCTGCAGAGGGTCAGCCATCTCCTCTGACAGGCCAGCTTCAGAGGTATCTGTGTGGCATCCAGTATGTTGCTGGGTGCTGTAACCACGGGCAGAGGCAAGGAGCACAGAGAAGCCTTCTGGTCACCGTGGAAATAACCCAACTGGAGTGATTTACTGCCTGAGGTCACGGATGCAGTAGTCCCAAGACTGCACCGCCAGGGATGAGCAAGCTAATTAATTTGGGGAAAGACCTCCTTTCCAGTATGGAAAATACCCAAGGTCTCGCATGGAATCACACTGCAGCTGCCGCTGTGCACAAGATCCCTGGGATTCAGCTTCATTTGAAATATATACATACATATACATATATGTATATATATACATATAGATGGACTCATCTTGTGCAGAAATGTTAAATTCTGGAGCTTAAAAATCTTCACTTGGGGGACATCAATTTACTTCTTTGAGGAGGTTGGAATTGAAAGTCGTGAGCCTGAAACTTCCTTTCTTGCCAATTTTCCTGATTTAAAAATAAAGCATCTCCAATCCTGGCAGATTGCCCTGTATTGGCTGCTCCAAATGATTCCATTAATTGATTTGGGTGACTGGCCTCAAAGTAGTCCTTATTAAGGTTCCACCAGAGCTGGGACAGGTGGCACGACACTGGAACTCTTAAGTATGCAGGATTCCCTTCCCTGGGGAGGTTACCATAACTCAGTCTGGTGACAGATTCAGGCCTCTGGTGACCATGTCCATGATGATAGGAAAGAGGCTCTGGCTTTATCTCACAGTACCACAGACAGACCCGAGGGGGCTTTTCAGTTTTATAACCCCCAAAATTGCTGAAGGGTAGGACTTAATGAGGAGCAGATGCAACTGAATAGGGGCCCAAGAGCTCAGGCAAGGACCATGGGAGGCCACCCCAGAGAAGCAGGATTGCATACCCTTCTGCCTAAAGGCCATGAAAGCGGTGAGCTTGGAGGAAAAAGAGTAAAGGTGGACAAAGTGATGATGGATATCTGGGGAGAAGAATGGATGGGCGGATGGAAGGATGGATGGATGGATGGACAGATGATGGAAGAAAGAGGTGGTAAAGAAGTAACGGGGGAAAAAGACGTAAAAGGGCAGGTACATAGTTGGCTAGTCAGTGGAATCAACTACTGGGTGGACAAGTATATTGAGTGGGACCATGACCAGATGAGGGAGGAATGAGAGGGATGAATGTATGCATGCATGGATTCATGGATTAATGGGTAGATGCATTAGGAAATATAAGGAGAGTTCTGATGGCCTTTTGCACCCCTGGTTCCCATGTCTGGAGAGAAGGGTTTTGAAAGCAGAAGAGATAGGAACAAACAGCAAATATGGAACCAGAAACCCTGAGGAAGAACAACATTCAGGTCACAATAACCAGAATATTCCGGATCTGGCAAGCATATGTATCTGGCAAAGCAGAGATGGTTGGACTTGGATAATTTGATTATAGCAATAGTTCGAGTTAATAATTATCTGAAAAAGCAACTATATCAAGAACAAAAATAGCTCATGATAGTATGAAGGCAAGAGAGTGTATTAGTTATCTACTGCTGTATAACAAATCGCCCACAACTGAGTGTCTTAAAACAGCATCTTTTATTTCACAGTTTGAGGAGCAGGAACCCAGCAGAGCTGATCTGCCTGCTTCAGCTCAGGACATCTCCTAAGGCCAGAAGCTGCAGGCTGGCGGCCAGCACTGCAGTCACCTCATGGCCTCGCTTCTAAACACATGGTTGAGGCTAGGACTCAGTTCCACCTCAGGTGATGGACTGAGGTTTAGTTCTTCACTGTTGACCAGATGCCACCCTCTGTGGAGATTGCAGGGGGCAGTTCACAGCATGGCCTCATTTCCATTAGGAGAGAAGAGCCAGAGAGAGCACAAACAAGCAAGATTAAGTCACAATCCCTTATAACTCACCTTAGAAGCAATGTCCCATCACTTTGGGGAGCAATTAAAAGCAAGCCAGTAGGTCTATCCCATGCTCAGGAGGAGGGGATGGCATAGGGCATGATAGCAGAAAGTAGGGAATCAGTAGGAGCATCGTAGAAACCAGGGATGGCAAAGAAACTGGCAGCAGGAGTATCATATTAGAAATTATCTGGGAAATAAGACACATGTGGCACTGGAGAAACTGGACATGGAGCCTTTGGGGGAAGAGAAGCTGGTGGCAAAGAAGGGCTCTAGGAGGTGCTGCTGCTAAGCACAAAAGGCTGGGAGGCTGGTGCAGAGGAAGAAGGGTCACTGTGGAGGAAGCTGAGTAGCTAGAGCAGAGGTGACTGCAGGTAACCTCCCCAGGAGAGGCTGAGGACCAGGAGGAGCTGATGGAGCTCAGCAAGGCTTTGGGCATCTGAGGCCTTCATGCCTTTGGCTTTGGGGCAGGTGAATCTCCAGGCAGAGGAATGGCTGCCCCATTTCTTGCACCCAAAGGAGTTATTATGGGCACTCACCTGATCACCTCTCACATGAAATTCCAGTTAGTCCTGCCTTTGCTTTGAGGATCCGTCCTGACTTCCTCCTCCCCTCATGCGAGGTCTCTAGGACCGATTGCAGAGGGCTCATCCCTTGGCAGAGGCAGAAAGTACATGTTCCTCCCAGGATCCCTTCCTCATTCCTGCTAGGCACAGCTTCTTCCTCACCCCCTGCACATCCCCCAAGCCTGTGCCAGCCAGTGGGATCACACCCATGCTGTCACGCACGCCAGAGCTGGGCTGGGTGCCAGCCAGACAGGCTAACATCACAGAAAGCCACAGCCAGACTGAGACAGAGCCCCTACGATGGGGGGAGGGGTGCTGCACAGCCCCCCACTTCCACAGACCAACTGGGACAGTGCCACCCCTGCTAGGAGAAGGCAGCTGGCACACACCAAGATGCCTCCTGAACGCCTTGTGCCCTGGTCTGTACGTTCTCACTGGGCAGCCCTGGCCCGCCCTTCTGGTCTTGGTAATCTGTCTGCATCTCCCCAAGGGCAGCTGCTACCCACTAGAAGACCTGGTCTTTGGAACGCTGGTTCTACCAATGCAAAGTACCATGGCCCCAGTCTGTGGGGCAGCCACAAGGGGCTTACAAACTATATGTTCCAACTGCCCCCAGTCTTTTCCACCTTTGCAAGCTCTGTTCTGCCTTTCTCAGTGCTGAAGTCAAACCTACCCATCAGTCTTCCCCTGACACCCAGACAAAATGAGGCTACTTTGCTGTAGAAAAGGGACCCAGGCCTACTGAGTGGTTACAGTCATGGACTCAGGCACCAGAGGGCCTGGGCTCGGGGCCTAGCTCTGCCATGTAGAACCTGGTTAACCTCAGACAAGCCTCAACTTTCCCATCCATAAAATGAGGCTAATTCTAGCACCTGCCTCCTGTGATACTATGAAGGATCAAAGGATTAATGCAAGTAAGGCACACTTAGGTAAAGCCTGTACACACTGACTGTTTAATAGATGTTAGAGAAAATTTAACTTTTAAAAAGTCAGTCTTGGGGCTGGGAAGATGGCTCAGTGGTAGAGCACTTGCCTTGCATGCATGAGGTCCTGGGTTCGATTCCTCAGTACCCCATAAGCAAAAAGCAAAAAGCCGGAAGTGGCACTGTGGCTCAAGTAGTAGAGAGCTAGCCTTGAGCTGAAGAGCCGAGGGACATCACCCAGCCCAGAGTTCAGGCCCCACGACCGGACCCAAAAAAAAAGTCAGTCTTTCCAGGTGCCTGTGGCTCACATCTGTAATTCTAGCTACTCAGGAAACTGAGATTTCAGGATCAAGGTTAGAAACCAGCATGGGTAGAAAATTCCAAGAGACTCTTATATAACTAATGAGCAAAAAGCCAGAAGTGAAGGTATGGCTCAAGTGGTATAGCACCAGCCTTGAGAATAAAAGCCAAACAAGAACAGTCCTGAGTTCAAGTCCCAGTATCACACACACACACACACGTTGGTCTGAAAAATCACTTGTGCCAGGGCAAAGAATCTGGGTTTCCAAGAAGTGAGTCAGGGTTGGAATCTCATCTTTACCACTCTCCCTCAGTGTGCTTTGCCGCCCCTCCTCCCAGGGCGGGCCTCAGTTTCCACATTGGAGCAATAGGTGACTCTCCTGAAGAGTGCCAGCCGAGGTCAGTAACCCCAGCCTGGCTACGTGGACTTGCAAAACACATTTCCTTGGGGCAGTAACCCTATGGGCTTTCCCCTCTCTCTTGCCACCCAGAAATCTAAGATCTCCACCTTTGAGAAGATGTGGGCCTTCATGAGCAGCAAGCCCTCGGCGCTGGTGAAGAACAATGAGGAGGGCATTCAGCGGACACTAACAGCAGACTACGCACTGCTAATGGAGTCCACCACCATCGAATATGTCACCCAGAGGAACTGTAATCTCACCCAGATCGGGGGCCTCATCGACTCCAAGGGCTACGGCATTGGCACCCCCATGGGTGAGCAAGGGCGCCAGCAGTGGGAGGGTGGCAGGACATGAAGAGGTGGTGGATGAGAGTACCCTCATTGCCATGCACACATGTGGTTCCCCACCTTGGCCCATTGAACCTAAAACGGTGGTGCTTCCTCAGCCATAAGCACAGGGATGGAGCATACCAGTAGAGGTATGCTTTGCCCTAAGCAGTGACGGCTAGGACAAAAACATGGGGGTGTCGATTCTCTTCCTCACCCACCCTGCTGGTTCAGACTGGCCCTCAGTGAACAGGACCTCCCACCAGGCCCCCTGCATAGATTTAGAGAAAGACCTCAGGGATAGGATCCTCCTCTCTAGGCACTGACTGAGAGCTGACTGAGCTGACCCAGAGCGCTGGCTCTGCCCAGAGGCGTGGAGGGAGCAAGTGGATGCCACCAACAGCCAGGGGTCCCCTCTCCCACTGCCAGGTTCCCCATACCGGGACAAGATCACCATCGCCATCCTGCAGCTGCAGGAGGAGGACAAGCTGCACATCATGAAGGAGAAGTGGTGGCGGGGCAGCGGATGTCCTGAAGAGGACAACAAGGAGGCTAGTGCCCTGGGCATCCAGAAGATCGGTGGCATCTTCATTGTCCTGGCTGCCGGCCTGGTCCTGTCGGTGCTGGTGGCTGTGGGCGAATTTGTGTACAAGCTGCGAAAGACAGCAGAGCGGGAGCAGGTGAGGCCCAGCTGGGCTGCACGGGGGAGGGGGAGGGGGAACCATGAGATTGGTTTGGTTTCCATCCTCCTCTAGTCCGGGCACACTGTGACAATAGCCACCCTGTCTCCAGTCCCCTGGGAAGTCCTGCCAGCTCTACCTCGGTCCTGATGAAGCACATTTCCCACCACTGTTTCTCCACCCCAAGCCAAGTCACCATTGCCACCAGCCTGGAGGCCACAACCTCCAAACTAGCCTCCTGGCCTCTACTCTTTCCAAAAGTGGCCTTTCAACCTCTGTGCTTCCCCACTGCCATCCACAAGTCGTACAGCAGCTGGTACCCTGTTTAAAACTTAACTCAAAAATATATTATCTCCTTTATTAAAAAAAAAAACCCAGGTTGATTGTTCAAGCTGGGTGATGGTAGCATTTGAGGTTCATTATACTCTTCTTACTACTTTTGCATATATTTAGAAATTTCCATAATCGAAAGTTTAAAAAGAAAAGAAGGAGAAGAAAAGAATAGTTAAGAGGGCTGGCCCAGGCGTGCAGACAGTGGAACTAGGCTTTACCAGCCTGATTAATTCAAGTGTGGCTGGGCAGTAGTTCTGAGTCCCTGTAGCAAATTAGAACCATAGGGAGAGTTTTAAGTGCTAATGCCCTGGCCTCACTCCCAGACACTGTTTAATTGGCCTATGGTGGAGCCTGACTTTGGCATTTTTCAAGAAGCCTACGGTGTGGTTTAAATGCACACCTGAGCTGACAGACTTTAGGTCAGGACATCACCCCTTCCAGAGAGATTCAAAGGGATCCAGGTCCAGTGTGGCAGGAGACTGCAAGTGGACTAATGGTGGAGGGCCCATTACAGCAGGAAGCTGATACAGCTATCCAAATGAAATGGAGGTAGGCACAATGGCGCCTGTCTTTGATCCTAGCTACTCGGGAGGCAGAGATCATCGAGAGGATCATGGTTTGAAACCAGCCTTGGCAAAGGTTTTGGAGATTCCATCTGGAGTCTGATGGTAAATGCCTATCATCTCAGTTCTGCTGTAAGCATAAATAGAAGGTTCAAGGTCCAGACAGCCCAGGAAAACATGTGAGACCCTATTTGAAAAATAACTAAAGCAAAAAAGTTGGAGACATGACTCAGTGGTAGAGCACCTGCCTAGCAGATGTAAGATCCTGAGTTCAAACCCCAGTACTCCCTAGAGGGTGGGGGAGGGAGAGAAGGGAAGGGAGAGAGGGAAGGAACAAGAGAGGGAGAGAGAAAAAGAAAGGAGGGAAGGGAAGGAGAGGAAGGAAGATTGTTGGGGTTGGAGATTGCTAACCAATGAGCAAAAGCACTGAGTTCAAGTCCTGGGTTCAGACCTAAAAAATAAAGAGAAAAGAAAAGAAAGAAAGACTCTTTAGAATTCCCAGTTAGGACTCTAATTCCACCCAAAAGTCCATGGGAAGGACCTCCTTCCTTATTCTGCCCTGCCCTGTACAAACTGACCTTTTTAGACCACACCACAAGCATTTCTCTTCCTCACAGTCTTTTCATGTCCTGTTCTACTCATGTATAAAGCTCTGCCCCCAGTACACCATATTCTTGGTACCATCTGGTCACTCACTCAGGTTTTACCTCACATCACCCTCGCTGCTCCCATCCGCAGCCTCTCTCTATCCCAGTTCACCGCCTTATTCTCTTAAAGTGATCAATCATAGTTCTCATTGCCTAGAATTATTTGTTTTTCTCACCTTTGTTCAGTTTCTGTCCCATCATACGACCACAGTTCCCTCAGGCTAGGATCAAATGCATAGCTCCATACCTCACACCTAGGACAGTGCCAGGCAAATTGTAGAGTCTCCATAGATACTTACAGAATGTAAAAAGGCAGTCTGGAGGGTAGTGATAATTTGCATCTAGTAGGTAAGAAAAGAGTCCAGAAAAGGCCACAACTGGTAAGAGGCAGAGCTGGAATTTAAAGCCTTCCTGTGCTAATGTTCTGGCCTCACTGGGGAAGTTGGGTCATCACCCACCCCCACTGCACTCCGTACAAGCGCAGGACAATATCTGCTGTTAAAGCCACTGCCATCAGATAGCTGTGACAACCTGCACATTTGCCGTGCCTCTTGGCTACCTGCAGGGACCCAGTCCAGAAGGAGAGTACTGCCACCAACAACCCTGCAGGGACCTGCCTCCCAATTGCCCCCTTCACAAACATGCACTGGGGTTTCCTCAGTGTCCCTTGGTTGGAATGAATGGGCTACCTATGCATCCATAGTGTTTCTGGACTGTGGCTGGTTCCCACCCTAGAGTCCAGGGCAGGTAAATGAAGCTCATCAGACTTTTAACACACATGCCAATCAAAGCCTTGATGTGCTCATTTGTGAAAAGGGGTGAGATGAGAGATATTACTACCTGCCCTTTTTACTTTAGTCTCCAAACAAGTATGTGGGCTTTGCAATCATCTTTTAATGGGGGGGGGAGAACGGGAGAGGAGCAGAGGGATGGGTGAGGCAAAGGTATAGGAAAGACAGGATAGCCTCAGCACAGACTTTGGAGGAAAGAAGCTAGCAAAAGTTGAAGAAGCAGGAGCTACTCATGTGCCCCTTTTCCTCCTGCAGAGATCCTTCTGCAGCACTGTGGCCGATGAGATTCGTTTTTCTCTCACTTGCCAGCGTCGAGTCAAGCACAAACCACAGCCTCCCATGATGGTCAAGACAGACGCCGTCATTAACATGCACACATTCAATGACCGCCGGCTTCCGGGCAAGGACAGCATGACCTGCAGTACATCATTAGCCCCTGTGTTCCCCTAGGCACAGGGGAGGTGGAGACTGTAGGCCTGGCACAAAACAGAGCAGAGCAAAGGAGACCAGAAGGAACATCCCTAACCCAGACTGGGTCTGGGGACAGACCCACTGCCTGCATGTTGGGCCAGGAACCCTCTGTTCTTCACCTACCAGGAAACCCGCAGGCCCTCAGGCCAGCTTCTTGGGCTTCATTGTCTTCTTGTCTCTTCTGTGGGATTCTAAAGCTGCCAGCCAAGATAGCCAAGGCCAAAGGAAGCACATGCCTCTCTCAGGCCAAACTCACCCTCCCACCCCTCTATTCTCCTCCAGCATCAGACGTTTCTGCCAAGGCCCTGTAGAGGCCACAGAAAATGGGAGGCAGCTCTTATATTGCCACTTTATCCCCAAGAGCCCAGATCTCCTAGGGCTTGACTGAGACTAGAGGCACAAACCTTGGGCGCCTTAAGGATATTATAGTGTGGATCCCAATGGAAGCCAGGGGATGGCCAACCTATATTCCTTGGAAAAGGAAGACTTTAACCCCTTCGGGTCTATTCACATGGCCCTGATCTTTGGACATAGCTTCATCCATGACAGCTCCTTTAGGAGCTTGGGTATGGGAGAGAAGAGAATGCACAGATAGATGCCGCCATTTTAGATTCTTATGGACAATGCCTCAATGGCTCTCCTCTAGAAAGTCTTGAGGAATATAAATGGAGTGGTGACCACAGCAAATTCCCCTTCACTTTCTGGCCATAGGAGAGAAGACCTGTTAAATCCCTCACAAAGGATGCCCAAAGACTCCACTGATACTGGAAGCTCAGCAGAAGTACAGTAGATTCTAGGAAAATCCCCTGAGTCCTTGAGCCATGGACCTTATTTTGCTGGTTAACAAGCTGTTTTCTAAACCCTGTTGGCATGTTGGAACTTGAGCTCTTTGCCATCTATTCATCAGCAACTCCTCATTTTTATCCAGTTGAACTCGGCCTCCCTCTGTCATCCTAGAAAGAAGAGGAACCGAAATTGAAGTGAAAGTCACCCTCCTCAAAATAAGGGCCAATATCCTACTGTACAAGCTAGCATGGGGGTAGGTGGAAAAATCCAGAGACGACCCAAAAAAATCTGGACTTGCCAGACCTGAAGATATCCCCACCAAAAAAAAAAAGCTTTAGGGACAAGATATCCCTAGATATCCTAGGGGGTAGCTGCAGAAGTCCCAAGGATGGGGAAGGGAGAAGCTGCCTCTGGAGAATTAACCAAAGACCCAACACAGAGACACAAGGCCGCCCTGGCCCCTTGTCTCTTGTCCGGAGCAGCTACAGCCTTATGAGGCTTAGGGAAGACAACAGAGGAGTGGCAGCAAACGGAGACCAGTGAGGGCAGGGCCAGATGACTCGTGGGTCCCAGCTTGTTTCGATGAGTTCTCTGCAAGTCAAAGACTCACACATTCTTAGAAACAAATCAGACATGAAGGGTTAGGTACAAAGTGTCCTTAAAGAGAGCATGATAGGGCCAGCAGGTCTCCCACAGCCAAGGGTAAGGCTAATCTCTGAGCAGGGCTGGAAATTCTGGACAGAGAACCAAGGACCACTAGCCATCCCCTTTCCCTCTCTCTCCTGGTGCTGCTGAGAAGAGTGACATTTCCACTTCCAAGACCTTCTCAGCAGAGGTAAGGAGAGCAGAGCAGGAGAGCCGTTGGGCTCCTGTGATCCAGCCTGTTTCTCCTCCAGGCTGGGAACCACAAGACCCAACTCGCTGCTTCCCCAGGCCCGGCAGCTCTGATGGCTGTCTACACTGGAGCGGGGAGAAGGGGGCTTAGACATACAGCAGACCCCAGTGCATGGAATGATAGGGAAAGCCATGTTGCCAGGAGGTAGGGTGTGCACATGCATGTGTATTTGTCTGAGTTTGTGTGAGTTTGGGGGGCTGAGAGTAAAGGACAGATATGGACTGTGTTATAGTCCAGAGCATGCAATAATAGGGGACTCCTTTGGGATCTGAGTGTGTACGTGCACGTGTGTGTGTGTGAGAGAGAGAGAGAGCAAATTGGAGATGAGGGAGACAACTCTGAACCAGCAACAGAGCCCTATCTATGTAAAAACAGAAGAAGCCATGTTGTGATGGGGTTCTGGTGAGTTGATTCATGTATGTGTGCTTGTGTGTGTCTGTCTGTCTGTATGCATTTGTTCAGTGAATAGTAGAGGGTGGAGGGCAGGATAAAACCTGCAGCATAGCCAAATATGTGCAAAAGGAGAAGCCATGTCACCAAGGAGTCCATCTGTGTGAGATTGTGTGTGTGTGTCTGGTGTATCTACATGGATGTAGGCTTATGTGCCTAGCCAAGAGCAGAAAGAGAACAGAATCAGACTGTCTTGCTGCATGGGATAATGCATGTTGAATGTCAGGAGCTTTGTGGGATTGGAGTATGTATGTGTGTGTGCTCACATGTGTTCAGTCACGCACATATGATTCAGCTCACAGTGGAAGCAGACATGGACAATCAGAAAGCAGGATGTCAGGGTCTGTTTGCATGCTTGTCTTGGAAAGGATCATTTGCCACAGATTTCCTGAGGTCATATAGGGAGGGACACAGGAAGACAGCCAAATGGAAGCAAAACTCATTGGGGGCTCATGGCTGCTGGCTCCTTGGTTATAGGCAGATTGTCCTGTTTAGAGGGACCTTTTTTTTCCTTTTCAACTCCTGGTAAGAGTTTGCTGTCACCAATCATTAACCACTGTCCTATGTTGTCCAATAGAGTTCCATACTACATGTCCACATCATACTCAAGTTACACACATGTGCTTTTGTGCGTGACACTTTTATGAATGTGTCATGTTCTTTTGAGGCTATGCACATACATAGATTGTGAAAAGGAAGTGGCGTGAGATGGGAAGAGAGTTTCATGAAAGGAGTAAAGAACGGTGGGTCAAAGAAAGTACGGTTTAACTAGGGAAGTCTCCACCAAGGTACTGGACTGGAATCATTTTTAGACTCCTGCAAGGAGGAGAGATTGTATATGCCATGTGATCGCCCCTCCCACTGCTGCCTTACGCCTGGACATGAGGCTGATGTTCACACTCTGCTCAGTGTCCTGCGCTTGTCCTCAAGACCACCCTGCCTGTCTGAGCTGTCTCTCCAGGGCATTGAACTGATGCTCCAACTGTGAGATGGGAGGGAAGGAGGGCGAGAGAGGTGTTCCTAGTGCTCCTTGGGCCTAGAGACAGGGGCAGATCACATGGCATGGCATGCACAGGAGTGTGTGTATACACATGTGTGCATATGTGTGCACAGAGGCACTGAGGAGCAACAGGAAACAAATGCTGGTTTGGACAGAGCAAAAGCAACGTGCCTGAGCAGGCACCTGGCTGTCCCCTGTGGTCCTATATGCTAGTCCTGAACAGAAGAGCATGTCACCCACACATACACAGTGCCAGGGCTGGCCCTTCACCTGCTTCCTGGGACACACTGAGGAGCAACCATGTGGAGACCGCCCTTCCCCAGCCCCCAACAAGGCCCTAGGGTTTGGGGATAATGAGCCTCCTGACTGCCCCTTGATCTACTGCTGGTCCCTTGATCCTCTGTGGGAAAATGATCCCCTGACCAGTGAGCTGAACTCTGAGTCTCAGAGGCACAGGAGAACTATCCACTTTTGGTGCATTCTTCCAGCTGGAAAAGCACATCCAGGCTCTGGCTGCAGGCCGCAGCACAGAACGTCACTAACCCTGGCCCAGGATGGGGCCGGGGTTCCAAAGAAGTTAGGCATGGCTTCCCCTCCTTAAATCCTGGGGATGGAAAGGCAGAAGTCAGACCCAGGCACTCATTCACCAAGAACCAGAATACAGAATGTCCCTTCCTGCCTTCTTTCCTAGAAGGCAGGGGACAGGAGGTAGCCACTACGTCCTCACGCAACCTGAAGCTGATCCCTCCCTGAGTCAGCCCTGCCATCTGCACCAGCATCAGAGAACAGGCTTGTCCAGGTCTGGAATTGTCCGTGTGGATACCCAGCTGAAATAAAAGGGCCCAGTGATATGAACACAGCTGTATGAACCAGACCAGCCCCACCGACAGATGCAAGAAACAGGCCCAGAGCCCTGTGAATGGGTCTCTGGATTGGACACATCTGGAAGTCCTAGATCAGGAGAACACATCTGGGATGGGCTGAAGCAGTTAGCTACTGTGGAAGGAAGGCTCCTTCCCTTCGTCCCCATGCCAGTTTGAATCAAGTTCTCATTTCTGTCCTGGATTTGTCCTAGAGTTAAAATTGTAGAGCTGAGGTGGTATGTGAAGTCACAGAAATGTTTTAGGTAGAAGGTTAATGTTTTGTACTATATATAGATATATATATATATGAATGTAATATATATGCTGTATATATATATACATATATGCACAGTGTATATATGTCCCATACTCCCTGTGTATACAACCCTTCCCCGCACGTCTGCACACAGAGTGTTCAGAACCCAGCCAGTCTGGGTGGGAACTTGATGAGAGACACATGGGGAGGGAGGGTACCATAGCAAGGTCCAAAACAGAGGTTGCAGTGCTCTCAGGTTGGGGCAGGCCGACAGCATGTGAGGCTGGAAGATGGGAGGTGGGACCTTGTCTCCTGGAAGTGGTCTGTGGCAGGAAGGGGGATGTGGGGGGCAGGTTGTCTGGGAAGTAGAATTGAGCAGTGCTTCACCCCTGTGCCAACATCACAGTCTCAACCCAGGGCAATCGGGGGAGCTGGGACCGAGGGGGCCGCCCCCAGGTCTGTTCACATCCCTGCCTGCGGAGTGGAACGGATAGGTGTCAGGCTTTGCCTGCAGTGCAGTCTAGGAGGCAGGGTGATTCTTGAAGGTGGCCGCAGCTTCAGCTTCTCACCCCTCTCAAAGGTGCCCACAGCACATACTTGTGCAAAACACTTTCTGAAGAGAAAGGCCCAAGGGCATTGCCGGTATGCCATGCCACACCCCGTGACCTAGCTATCATCCGACTCTCATTCCCCTGCTTTCTACAACAGGGAACCTCCAATTACCCCTGCCTCCTGTTTGCGTGTTTTCTAGATCAAAACTCTTGAGGCCTCAAGTCAGAAGGAAGCAGCTATGGACTTGGTAAGATGCCAGCAATGAGTCTGTCCCACCTCAGATGCCCTGCCCAATTTATCTGACCCAGAGACCAGTTGAATCAGAAAGGCAAAAGAAGAGAGGCAAGCAGGACATTCCTGTCCTGGCCCAGTCCAGTGTCATATGTCTGTCCCTCTCCCCTGCTGTGTCTTTGCAGAGCAGTAGGCAGAAAGCTGCTGGGAGGCCTCACGGGCCTCCTTCCCTGCCCTCTCCCTGCAAGTCCTGTCCTTTAGCTCCTTCATGGGTCCGAACATCTCTGGAGCATGCAGGGGAGAAAAGTTCTGGACTAGGCTTTGCTTTGTGTGGTCCACAGCCTGCCTCCTGCTTTAGCCCCAAGCATCAGGCCATCTGTACTTAACCCCAGGTCGGCCTCTGGGACCCTGGCCATGCCTTGCATCTGAATCCAGCCCCTGAGAAGGGTCGGGTCCTGGCTCCACAGGGACCAGAGGTCTCCAGGGGCCCTCATGCCACTGTGCTCCGAAACCCCAGCCCGCCTCTGCCTGGGCCTGTTTCCTGGCTGGACCTCTGTGAGGGGGAACCTCAGTTCCCAGCCCCTGGGCTGAGCTCCCCCCCCCAAATAAAACAGCACCATGGGCTTCTGAGAGCCCTGGGCTGTCCTACCACCCAGACCAGAGTGCCTGGACACCCCCCACACACTCCCATCCGACACGGTTCCCACACACTGGTCTCTGGGCCATTCAGGGGATGCCCTTTGTGGACATGCAGAATTTCTATGAATATAGTTTTTTGTAAACATTTTGTAACAATTTGGGTTTCATAGTAACTGTGTTACTTGCCAATCATTCTAGGCTGATGTAAATAAATTTCCAAACAAATCTGATTATTTTCCTTTTTAAGACACTGTGATATATCCAAGTGCACAGTTTGCTGTATGAAGTAATATGGTTTTAAATTTTAAATAAAGAAATGTTTCTAGAAAACACGTACCCCCTCCCATGAGGTGTGTGTGATGTTTCTCATCTCTTCTTAGACCCGCAGGTGCTGGGCAGTTCACTTGAGTGCCTTTCCCCACACTAGTGTGGCAGTGTCCCGGGCAGAAAAGCCCAGTGTTGGTCAGGTGGGTGGCTCCAGTCCAAGCTTCTGATGTGGAGATTGTCTGGCCCCTGTTTTTCCCTCTTTCATTTTTTTCTTTCATGCTGGTAATGGGGCTTGAACTTGGAGCCTTACATTCTCACTTGGCTTTTTTTTTTTTTTGCCAGATATGGCTCCATTTGCAGAGCACCAGCCTTGAGAGAAAAAAAAAGGCAGGCAAGAGCAAGAGGCCCTGAGTTCAAGCCCCAGTCCTGGCACAAAAGAAAAAAAATGGGGAGATGTTCTGCAGACATCCTCAGGGTGTTTCCTAGAGATGCACACCTTCCTGGCAGCCCAGCACTCCTGCTGGCCCACCTTGCACAGGGGAAGACAATCTATACCCTGAGTGTTTACTCGGTTTCCATTCTCCCTATTCATCGGGCTGTTTTGTTTGCTTGCTTTTTGGAGTTGTTTTTACATCATTCAGTGATACTTGTTAGTACACAGCAAGGAAGGATTTATTCAGGACCATTCCAATAGATGCAGGGGAAACTAAAATGACTTCTTGCAATGGGGCTCACTGAAATATGGAAGGGGCATGTGGGAATTTACTGCTAAGGAGTGGGTAGGGTGTCAGTGAATGGAAAATGGCTAAGGGGACACAGTGGATGTGAGGAAGATTCTGGCTAAATCAATCTAAAGACAAGCCAAGGAGGTCAGAGAGCACCTGGCTGAAGGTGGAGGTTGAAGAACTTGATCAGCTATCAAGGCTGGAAGCTCCTGCCAACCTGACTTAGCTAGGCTCTTTACGAAACCTGGTTTTACAAGGAGCCTTTGCCAATGGGCCTAGCAGAAGATCCAGAAGCCTGACTACAGTTTGGCCAAACGAAAACTTTGTCGTGGCCAAAGCTTCCTTCAGGGGATCAAGATGTCCAGACTTCATCTGGAACACCAGTCAGAAGAAAGGAATGTGGCAAGGACCCTGACCTCTACCAGCTAGGGAAGTAGGCCCCTTTGTCTATTGTCATCATTATTATTTCTGCATCCAAGCTCTCACTGCAGAGCCCGGCTTACTTGGAGGTGATAGGTCAAGTGTGAGGCGGACTTAGGTTTTTTCTTTTATGGCCTGTCCATCCAGGGAGTCCCATTCCAGAAGAACCTCTTCCTATGACTTTGGACTTCTCATCCACTCAGAACACAAAGGTCTGAGACCTAATGAGCTGGCTTCTGCTTCCCACAAGCCCCACCTTCAAGGGCAGGAACCTGCCCTCTCTCTAGTCATCTCCCAGCAGCAGCTAGGTCAAAAGACAGACACTATTAATGTCAAACCACTTTCACCTCAATTTAAGCAGGTAAACTTAGACAGTTCACAAGCCTTAGTTTACCTATTTGTGTCATGGGGATGCCTATTTTGGCTACCTCTGGGCCCTCACAGAAGAGTCCTGTGAAAGCAGGTTTTATGTGAGCTCAGATTCCCCTTCCTTCCTTCCTTCCTTCCTTCCTTCCTTCCTTCCTTCCTTCCTTCCTTCCTTCCT
>NW_012267397.1:1552794-1604337 GCF_000151885.1 Dipodomys ordii | reverse complement strand
TTCCTTCCTTCCTTCCTTCCTTCCTTCCTTCCTTCCTTCCTTCCTTCCTTCCTTCTGCTCATCCAGGTGTAAGCCAAAGGAGAGGAGGAGGTGAGGATAGGGGCACTCAGAGGCTGTAGGCAGCTGTGCTAAGAGCCAGTCAGGGCTAGGGTCCATGGCTCCCCTGGGGCTGTGATAGCACTTCCTTGGGAAACAGCAGCCGAGTGTTTAAGAAGCATCTGTCATTATGAAAACAAAGATGCCAGGCCATTTTTTCTCTTACTATTTTTTACTGCAATTTCATTATCTTATGCAAATGAAGCTGCTGATGAAGCCTTTCTGCAGGGTGGCCCATGCTGGGACCAGCTCCACCAAGGGGATTTATTGCCTGCCTGGGCCTCCAAACAGGATCTGGGATGAAGAAACCCCATGGAGATGGCTTCCGGAGCAGCAGCCTCAGCGTGGAACACTCAGCTCCTCTCCAGACCAGCCCTGTCCCAGGAGTTCCCCTGCCCTTACTTCAAAGGCCCAGTGGCTCAGGCCAATTCCCAATTCTCCAATAGTTGGAGCCCTTTGAAGACTGAGATGCTAGGACCCAATAGGATACGGGGGAAAGGAAACACATTAGAGACTTCATTCACATCAGGCCCAAGAATGCTAAGAGGAAGTATTTTCCTTTTAGTTTGAGACTCTTCTCCCCAGACTTGAATACAAGGGGAAATGGGTAGCAGGGATACCATATGACAAAGCCAAGGCAGCCAGGAAAAGGGGCAGCTCCCTGTGATGAAGAGGGACTTCATCTAATGGGATCAAGAGCTCTGGGAGTCAGTACAGGTTGTGCCACTCCACAGTTCCCATCCCAAAGTGAGGGGGCTGGACAATGTGGGCTCTGGTCCTGACAATCTCTGGTTTAGAGCTAGTTCTTAGAGGTAGTCAGTCCGGGTGTTTATAGTATGCCACAAAGTGGCAGTGTGGGCCGTGGGGTAAGACAAAGCCCCAGACAGAGGCAAGCATGTAGTGACAGTGGGAGGTTGTGCAACTTGCATGGAAGGGGTAAGGGTAGAAGATACATGCAAGACAGCACAGCTCTGCCGTGACCCATTTTACCAAAGAAGAAACCGGCTCAGAGAGACCACATACTTGTCCAAGTTCAGTGAGTAGGTCAGAACAGAGTTTAATCCTGGGCTTTCTGGCTCCCCAGATCAAGAAACCAACAATGCTTAAGCACTTCCTGGCCTTCAGTACTGCTCACAAAGGCCCTTGCCATCTCTGTGGCATCAGGCCAGCTCCCAGGCCATTTTCTCCCCAGTGCAAAGTATGCTAACAAAGTATGCCTCCCAGTGAGTCCTGCAGCTCTCAGATCAGAGAGATACTCCTGCAGAAAGCTGCAGACCTTTCCTTACTTTGAGTTTACAGTGAAGACCAGCTTCTCTCTGTATTAGTCTGCTTTTCATTACCATAACAAATTCCCAAGCCAGAGTAACTTATAAAGAAAAGAGGTTTGGCCAGGCACCAGTGGACTGTAATACTAGCTACTCAGGTTGAGAGCTGAGGATCCAAGTTTTTAAACTTTAGCCAGCCAGGGCAGCAAAGTCTATGAGACTCTTATCTTCAAAGTACTAGAAGAAAAAGCCAGAAGTGGAGCTACACTGACTTAGGGGACCACCTCCCAATATCAGCGCTAAAAACTAAACTCCCACTGTATGATCCTTGGGGGACATGCTTCAAGTACACACGAACCACAGCACTCTCCTTCCCCACAACGCAGATGCGGGTCATTGGGACTTCTCTAAACTCTGGCAATGCATCCTCTGGGACAGGAGCAGAGCCTGGGGTACGGTGGAGGGTGAGGCCTTTCTTCTGCCAGGAGTTCCCATCCAGCTTCATAGGCCCAGGGGAGCAGTGGTGAGATCCAAGATGCAGAAAAGGTAACGTTTCTCATCCCCACTCTCTTGTAGGTAGGGATGATGTCATTGGCTCTCTGTCTTCTTCTATGACCCAGATCGCCAATTCTTCCCTGCAAGGTGCAAGGGACAGCCCCCTCTGCTCTGAGGACCGAAAGCTCCAGACAGGTCAAGGAGGACCTGTCGTTAACAATAATAAAAGCCAGGTAGCAGTAGTTCATGCCTGTATTCCTAGTTACTCAGGAGGCTGAGATCTGAGAATCAAGGTTCAAAGCCAGCCAGGGGAAGAACAAATGTCCATGAGACTCTTATCTCCAATGAACCATCAAAATCCAGAAGTGGGCTATTGGCTCAAGTTGTAGAGTACTGGCCTTGAGCAAAAGAGCTCAAGGATAGTGCGAGGCCCTGAGTTCAAGCCCCAGGGCTGGAAGAAGAAGAAGAAGGGAGGAAAAACAATAAGTGCAGCTAGTTGAGCAACAACTCTGAATGTGAAAGTACGCCCAGCTCCCCACCTGCCTCAACCCTCTGGATTCTCACCAGAGCCCTGTGAGCTAGGAGATGCCAGTCCCATATTGCAGATGTTAGAAACAGTGAGAGGGGAGGAATTACTCACTCACAAACACCTAGCAAGCAGCAGAATGAAACTTCTGTGTCACAGAGTTGGTAAATGAGCGAATGAAGGAAAACAGTAAATATCAATGCTGTTTATAGGCACTGGGGAACTTCTTGGCTTATAGGAGGATTAAAAAAATCCAAACTTGATTAGACCAAAAAATGAGAATTACTAATTACAGTCACTCACAGGAACGACCTACCATTTATGCCTAATTGCAGTGCAGTCCAATAACAATTATGCACATCAATAAATGTGTCAGATTAATTTGGTTGTAAGTTTTATTTGATCACAACACTAAACCCCATTGGTGGTTGCTCAGAGTTGGGAGGTTGCAGCCATCCTGACTGGGACTCCTGCTCATTCCCAGCTAGATGAGGAAGAGTGTTGGGGCTGGAAAGGAAGTGGAAGAGGGGTAAGGAAGTGCCTCCTCCTTCCTCTACTGCAGCCTGCCTGTCCGGGCAAGCTCCGGAGAGTATTAGGCAGGGGGATCTTCGCAGGGCGTGCACAGCGCATTGCAAGCGTTCCCTCCCTTCCCCAATGCCAAAGGCAGCTTCCTAATTAGAACATTCATAACCCTCAGCATCTGCTCCAAGAGAATTCAGCTGCTCTAAGATGGAGAAGTCTATTAACTTTATTGCACAAAACGTCGGACGTGCTTTTAGACAGAGGATCACTGCCAAGTGAGATAAACTGCCTGGACCTGCCAGAGGGGTGGGTCAGAACTTTCTGAAGTCCTCGGCTGAATCCCCAGGACTCTCTTCTCCTTCCGTCCAATGTCATGGGTGGTACTTGTGTCCCTCGGGGAGACTGATGCCCGGGAAATGGTGGCTTTCGAATTTAAGTGCATCCCAACCACCAAGCCTTCCCTGGGCAGACCCGAAGCCTGCTGGATTGTCAGCCCCAAATGACTCCATGTGATTCCCAGAATGCATTGCTACACCCACCGATAGCCAGGCAGCTTGTTCCTGTATCAGCAGGAGTTGGATGAGCTGGTGTCACCAGAAGCAACAGAGTCTGTGACTCAGAACAGACTTGGGAATCAGAATCAGATAGTCCCAATGCTGAAGCTCAGCTTCACAGCTTAGGATGGACTATGTGATCTTGCAAAAGAAAAAGGAAAAAAAAAAAAAAGATGTCATATCCAGAGGCTATTCTTAAAAAAAAAAAAAAAAAGAGTAACAAAAACAAATGAGCTAATGCCACCTCTAGGAGAGCTCAGTGAGCAACGCCTGACCTGAACGAGTCACGATAAATGACCGCAGCCAGGCTCTAGTGTGGAAACCCAGGGGAGAGACATCCATGACACGTTCGAGGAGAACATGTTTCAGCTTCAGTTTCCTCATCTGTAAAATGGGACTGATCCTCTCTGGCCTCATTTTCCTCACAGGAGAGTCGATTACTGCTCCAGTTACTGAGGGTAGCAACCACAGTCTATTATTCCCCAGGGCGTGCCCAGCTCGCGGCTGGCTGCCGGTTGAGTGGTCCTTCCCCAGCTTCCTAACCTAGAATCTGTCTCTGTCTGAGCACCAGGCCCTCCCACCTCCTCCTGGGCAACCCAGGTCCCCCTGGGGAGCAGCTGTGAACTTCTACTCCTGAGTATCTCCCCAAGTGGGCCTCCCAGACCTCCCTTCTCTGACTCAGATTCCTGCTTAATATGAATAATTAGCAGAAACACTCCAAGGGGAGGCACAGCCACAGCAATCGACCCCAGTGATTTCCAAGCCTCGGGGAGAGCCCAATTTTGCTCCAATCCGGGTGCTGTAAATTCCCATCAAGCTAAGAAAATATAGTGCAATTTAGAAACACTGATACGGCAATAAAACACAGATCTCCGGCAAATGGAATTCGGCAACATCTAAAAATGGAGCCATACATTACTCGGCCTGCGAACTCCCTGCGGGGACGTGATGCTGGGAGAGGCTGGGGGAGCTTTCTGTTGCAGTGGTTCTTTCTTCTCTGGATGAAGGCAGGGCTCACCCACAGCCTGTCCCGAAGTCTTCTCAAGCACCAAGACCCAGAGAGGGATCTAAAGACAGTTCCCCCAGGAGAGAGGACCCGAGGCTACCCTCTGTCACCCAGGACAAGCATTCATGGAAGGAAAGGGAAGGGAGGGAGAAGAATTCCTATATGCTTGTTGGTCCTCACATGTGACTTGTGAGTGACATGATTGTTTATATTTAGCAGATGAAGAGATATACAATCAAGACTTGCTCAAGGTCACTTCTGAAAAAGTAGTAGAAGCTAGATTTGAACTCGCCTCTCTCTCTCTCTCTCTCCCCTCTCTCTCCCCTCTCTCACTCTCTCTCGCTCTCTCTCTCTTTCTCTCTCTCTCTCTCTCTCTCTCTGATTCTTTCAAGCCTACATTCTCTTTTGTGCAGTTCAGGACCCAGTCTTTGGCACTGCAAAGGTCAAAACTAAGCCAAACACTGCTGTTCACTACCTTCTGGGCAGCCAGCCAGCCTTGCGGTATGGACCACAGCATGCAGATGCAGCACTCTGCATCCAGGACCACTGACCTGTGTGAAGAGCCCTATCTTTAACCCCCAGAGAGAGGTGTTTCAATGCAGACTTCTACTTCCTGCAGAGACAACCAGGGATGGGGCCTCTTAAGGATAATGGAGTTGATTCTGGTGCAGGGTGATATATAAGGATCTAACTTTAGTTTCTAAAGTTTAACAGTTTTATCAGCACCATTTACTGAAGAGTCTGCTTTCTTCCATTCTATTTTTTTGGCTCCCTTATCGAAGATTAGATGGCTATAGGTCTGTGGGTTTATTTCTGGGTCTTCAGTTCTATTCCATTGGTCCTCAGGTCTGTTCTTGTGCCAGTACCAAGCTGTTTTGATTACTATGGCTTTGTAGTAATGTTTGAAGTTTGGTATTGATTCCTCCAGCACTGTTCTTTCTGCTTAGGATTGTTTTTGCTATTTGGGGTCTTTTATTGTTCCATAGGAATTTTTGGATTGCTTCTTTTATTTCATTAAAGAATGAGGTTGGGATATTGATGGGATATTGCCATTTTCACGATGTCAGTCCTCCCAATCCAGGAGTATGGGAAGTTTTTCCACTTCCTTAGTTCTGCTTTAATATTTTCAGGTTTTTAAAGTTTTCATTATAGAGGTCATTCACTTCTTTAGTTAACTCCTAAGTATTTTATTTTTTGTGGGGCTATTGCAAAAGGAGTTGCTTTCCTATTTCAGCCTCGCTCTTCTTGTTATTGGCTTACAGAAAAGCCATTGATTTTTGAGGGTTGATTTTATACCCTGCTTCTTTGCCAAAGTTTCAGATCAGCTCAAGTAAGTGGAGTCAAAGTCAAAGCAGACACCCAGAAAACAATACAGGAAGGAATAGGAGAAACTCCAGGGCTCCTTGGCCCAGGCCAAAATTTTCTTTACCCAGAAACACCACAAATTAAAGAAAGGTTGAACAAATGAGATTCATTAAACTGCAGAGCTTCTGCATGGAAAAGGATATAGCTAGCAAAATCAATAGAAAGCCCACAGGTTGGGAAAAGATCTTCACTAGCCATACAACAGACAAGGGCCTCATATCTAAATTATACTTTGAACTCAAAAAATTAAATCCTCCAAAAACAAATCCTCAAAGAAACAAATGCCCCATTAATAAGTGAGCTAAAGACTTAAAGAGAGACTTGTCTGAAGAGGAAATAAGAATGGCCAATAGACACATGAAGAAACCCTACTGCACTGTTGGTGGGAGTGTAAACCTGTTCAACCACTCTGGAAAGCAGTATGGAGGTTCCTCAAAAAACTACACAAAGAGCTCTGGTATGACCCAGAAATCCCACTTCTGGGCATTTACCCCAATGATCACAAACAAGGTCATATTAAAGCTACCAGCACAACCATGTTTATCACCATATTATTCACCATAGCTAAGATATGAAACCAAACCAGATGCCCCTCAGTAGATGAATGGATCAAAAAAAATGTGACATGTGTGTGTGTGTGTGTGTGTGTGTGTGTGTGTGTGTGTGTGTATTCTATGCCTTCATCAGAAAGAATGGCACTGCCCCCATTTGTTAGGAAATGGAAAGACTTGGGAAAAAACCATATGAAGTGAAATAAGCCAGACCCAAAGAAATATAGGTCCCATGGTTTCCCTTATTCACAATAATTAGTATATGTCTATAATAATCTTACAAGATGAGCAGAAAAGCTCAAAAGCCATGTATATATGACCATATAAGATGATGCTAAGCAAAATGATATGGACCCAAGAGTTTTTTCTTTGTTGTTATTGTTTTAAATGTACTATGTGACTTTTTGTTTCTTTTGTATGTTCTTCCTCCTATGTTATATCTCTGTTGTCACTGTATTTGATTTTGGTGCCCTGCATCTTGTATATAATTTTATCTAATTTGGGAAGTAGATGGGGAATAACAAAATGCTGAAACAAGGACACTGGATGACCCCTTGCAACAATGAGACTCACAAGACACTACACTGGAAATGAACTTTACAATTTTGGGGAGGGAGGGGAGGAGGGATAGTTGGAGAAAAACAAAGGAGGGGGTAATAATGCCCAACAAGAAATGTACTCATTGCCTTATGGTTTATCCATCTTCTCTTTACAGCATCTTTACAAGAAAATAAAATAGAAGGAGGAGGAGGAGGAAGAGGAGGAGGAGGAGGAGGAGGAGGAGGAGGAAGAAAGGAGCTGAGCATTGAGGGGGTGAGTTTTTGGATGACTAGGGGCAGATACACACACACACACACACACACACACACACCACTAAACCCAACACACATCAGGTGCTATTATGTAGGATTATAATCCTAGCTACGTGGAAAGTGAAGAGCAGGAGATTGTGGTGGCATGTGACTCTCATCCCATGATTCAAGGAAATACAAGTGAAATGCTCACAGCTCAGGCCTGGGCATAAATTGAGACCGTTTTGAAAATAACCAATGGAAAAGGGACTGGAGGCATGACTCAAGTTGTAGAGGAGTGTCTGTCTAGCAAGCATGAAGCCCTGAGTCAACCCCCAGTACCTTATCATCAGCCAGGCCACCCTCCTTTAATGGCTCCATCTCACCCCTCATTCATGAGTGTGCACAGGTGTGCACATACACCACCTCAGTCGACATTCACAATTTTGTTCTGGCTGGTGCCCTCTACAGGACTAGGAGCTCCACAGAGCAGAGGCGAGCATGCCTGTGGCCCTTGTCCAATGTTACTCATTGAACTAAACACATCTTGGGAGTTTGTGCGTGTATGATAAGGACAGGAGACAGCTCCCAGGTGCTCCTCTGCAACCTACCAAGCCTGGGCACCTGGAGCCCAGTTAGGGAAAAATAATAATAACAACAACAACAAACAAGGGGCTTCTCTGGAAATTGTGTATGGAAAAGAATGGCTCTGGAATGAGACAAACCTGGGCAGAGTTCCAGCCCTGATACCTGCTGGTTAGGTGGCAACTTGTGACAAGGACTTTCTCCCTCATCTGTGAAGCACAGTTAACAGGCCTGCCTGGAAGGGCAGGGAAAGCATTTAAGTACAATACACTGTCCTTGGACTCCGTGGGCGACTGTTATAGCCTACCCCATCTTCCCATACACTGTAGGTCATCTCTAGATGACTTACAATGCCTAATACAACATGTGAAGAGTTGTTAAGCTATACGGTTAGCAGTGACAAGGAAGAAAAGGTCAACCCCTCCATTCAGCACAGACAACTTTTTTCTAATATTTTCAGTCAGTGATTGGTTAACCCCATAATGTAGAGGCTGACAATACCTGACATGTAATAGGTACTAAACCAGTAGCAGGTGCATTAGTCAGGATAGGGCAGGGTACACCAAGACAACAGCCAGCCCCAACATCATGGTGGCTAACACCACAGGTTTCTATTGTTTTGTTGGATTTGTGTGTGTATGAGTACCAGCACTGAGGCTTGAAACTCAGGGGGCCGTCCCTGAGCTTCTTTAGCTCAAGGCTAGCACTCTACCACTTGAACAAGAGCTCCATTTCTGGCTTGGTGAGATTTATTAGAGATGAGCCTCTCAGCTTTTTCTTGCCCAGCCTGACCTCAAACCTTAATCCTCAGTTCCCGACCTCTTGAGTGGCTAAGATTACAGACATGAGCCACCAATGGCCATGACACATTTCTTATTTTTATGCATATTTATTCCTTTGTCTTCCATTGTGGAAAACCAGTGAGACGGGCTGGTTTTAAGAGTGGAAGACCATCTGGGCTCTTCAATCCTAACAGAAGGCCTGCTCTGTAATAGCCTACACCAAGGAATGAAAGAGCTAAAGAATCGTGTTTCCTTCATACCTCAGCCTAGAGGTGATGCAAAGCCTTCCACTCACATCGCAGAAACCAGAGTTGGTGTGTGACTGCAGATGGAAATATGAATATGCCTCCCACATGGCTGGGAGAGAGAAGAGGATGGTTGTTAATGAGCACCAAAGGCTCTTCCTTCCCACCTGTTGATACCCATACCCACTCTGGGCTTCTTGTTGTTCTTGTGCCAGAACTGGAACATTGAGAACCTTGCACTCTTGCTTGGCTTTGACACTCAAAGCTGGTGCTCTACCACTTGAGCCACACCTCTGCCTCTAGCTTTTTGCTGATTAATTGGAGATAAGCATCTCTAGGATCTGTCTGCCTAGGCTGGCTTCAAACCATGATCCTCAGCCTCTCAAGTAGCTAGAATGACAAGCATGAGCCACCAGCACCCAGTTTCCACTCCTTTTTGAGACCCAGAGTCAGCTCACACCCTACCAGAGATTTCCATGCCCATCTCCTGCTTCATCTCTGCCTTGTGTCCTCCCTGAGCACAGCAGAGTATATGCAAGCCACTCTTGCCCCCAGCCTCAGTTCAAGCTGGTCTAGGGGCAATGACCCGGGCAAAGGGCCTATTTCTGAGGCCTCCTCTCGCACCCCTTTCTTCTGACTGAAAAGCCATCATCAGTCTGGTGATATCCTAGTTTTCAGACCCCCAGCAGCTGAGTGCAGTGCATTCACAGGGTGAAGAGACAAACATCCATGGTCTGAAGGAGGATCGGCATCAAGGGAAGTGTCTGGAAGACCTCCAAGGGGACCTAGGCCTTTGCCCAGTAAGATGCCATCGGTGAGCAGATCAGGTATTATCCATGGGCAGATCAGGGGTTTGTACCTCCTGGTAGATATGCAAAGCTACTTTAGGGTAAAGGGTAGAACTAGAAACCAAAAAAGAATGATTCTGCAGCTCCTAATGGGGACCCTGGAGTGGCCTGATGGGAACAACAGGCCTCATACTCAGACACTGAACCATGGGTGTTGGGGGCACTGATCCTTGATCCTTGCCTCCAGGAAGGGGGGGGGAGGGGCCACTGGCCCTGAGCTGTGAGTCAGGAGGGACATTTGGTAAAGAGAGGGGCAAAGCAGGGAAGAGGAAGCACACGGCTCTTCCTATTTCTCTGTTTATTGCTTTTATCCACAGAAAGCTTATCCTCTTGTACTTAAACGGGATTTGAAGAGCTTAAAACTAAATGCATTTAAAAGCAAACGATTGTAAAAGCAAAACAGCACATGAACTATATCAGAGGAATACAGTAGTGTAGCCCCTCCGAGGCTAACTAGCATAATGAAGGCAGAGCCTCTTACTTGGACTGCCAGGAGAACAGGTTGCTGGAAACCAGGCCCATGAACACTTGGGATCCACTGAGAGCTCCTCCTACATTTGTAGGTACTACCACCTAACCCCGGAACAATGTCTCCTGCCCTGCAGACAGAGGAGACAATGGTCCAGGCACCATCGTCAGCACTTGGAGCCTCACAGTGCCGTGGCCCAGGGGCAAGGTTGAGCCTGGAGGCTTCCAGGGTCTTTCTAGCTCTGGTCCTTAAGACTTCAGAAGGGGCTTCAGATCCCAGGACCCAGGAGGCAGGAACAGACACCAGGAGATGACCTGATGTGAATGAGTCGCTGGTGAACACGCAGGCTGGGACAGGCTAACGCTGAGCTGAGGATGAAACAAGCAGAGAAGAGAATGATCCAGACAGGAGGACGGGCCAGCCTGCCAGCTAGGAAATGCGCTAGACTGATGGGTGGCTCTGTACTTCTGAGCTGACTTGGGCTGAGGAGGCTCAGACAGGCATGGAAGAACATGGGAGCCTGGACTACCAGTGGCTAGAGCACTCAGGGGTCACCAAGGGCTCAGAGAGGATGGCTGATTGTGGTCCTGCCTGACAGACAGGCACCATGATGAGTAGCTCATGCTCCCAACACTATTTCCTATGGAGTCCATCCATAGCTCTTATCTGAATGGTCCAGCAGGTGTTAAGGCCCTGGCTAAAATTTGGCCAGCAGCCAGAAGGCAGAATTAGGCTCCTTCTGGCTGATCTGACCACCCTGTGATTTGAACCCTGTTTTGGCACCTCTCTTCAGGGGACTCTTGAGGTTCCTGGTCCTGAGAAGTCCTTAAGAAAGTCAGTCCTGTTTTGCCAAAGCCTTCCTCCTCTGAAATTTTGTACTTGCATTCTAATAAGAGCTTCTGCAGCTAAACCCTTGGCCCTAAGGACACCACAGGAGAGGGATAAGGAACAGGGGACAAGACTGGGGGAAATTCTCACCAAAATGAAGCCCTTCAATCTCCATAGATGCAGCAAGGCCATTAACTCCTTACCCAGACCCCATTTCATGAGACCTGTACCCTAAGCCCCCTTTCGGGACCCTAATGGTCACCTCTGGTCTGAGGATGGATTTTAGTACTGGGGACTCTTCAGGAGCAAAAGCTCCTGCCATCCTGTTGGCACAGGGGAGACATGGAGTATATGTCACTTAAAAAAAAAAAAAGCACTAATCTTACCAGAGAAGCAGAAAAGGTCAAAAGCTATGTACATATGACCATATAAGATGATGCTAAGCGAAATGAACCCCAAGATAGGGACACAGGAGGTTTTATCTTCATTGTTGTTGTTTTAGATGTACTTACAATGTACTATGTGATTTTTTTTGGTTTCTTTTGTATGTTCCTCCCCTGTTGTCACTGTATTTGATTCCGGTGCTCTACATCTTGGATATACATTTTTCTGATTTGGGGAGGGGAAGGGAAATAACAAAATGCTGAAACAAGGCCAACAAGGTTGACCCATTGTAACAATGAGATGCACAAAACACTATGTTGACAACAAATCTTACAACTTGGGGGGTGAGTGGGTGGGAAGGGAGGATTTGGGGAGGTAGAGAGAGAAGGGATGGTAGGGGAAAAACAAAGGAAGGGGTAACAATGCTTAATAGGAAATGTACTCATTACCTTACTCATGTAACTGTAACCCCTCTGTACAGTATTTTTACAATAAAAATATGTTGTTGTTGTTTTTTAAAAAGCACTTCTGAGACCTGCAGAGCTGCCAGTGTTAGGATCTGAGTACCAGCTTCTCCCGCACGCTGCCCTGCTCTGAGCCCCCAGACAAACGGCATTCCATAGGCTGCATGCTCAGGACAGGAGGTGCAGAGGCCTTGAAGGTCCTGAGGGTCACATGGGGCTTTGAAACCTCAGAGGTCTCGAGAGCTGCCCCTTGAGCCACCCAGAGCTCTACAGAAATGCGACCGTTAGCCCTGTGCCAGTCTGAGTCTAGTGTTGTCATTACTCCCATCCACAGCTGGGGAAACTTGAGGCTTGAGGAGTGTGAAGAGCCGAGAACATAGCCGACAATTTGGGTACTGCTGGGTGTAGCGACTCATACCTGTAATTCCAACACTTGGGTAGGCAGAGGTGGGACAATCTTTAGTTCCAGGCCTGCCTTGAGGGGAACTGACACAGAAGGCAGGCACTGAACCACAGCGTCGGGTTCAAATCATGGCTCTGCCACCTTCTGAAGCAACTCCATAGTCTCTCTGAACCTCAGTTTTCCCGCCTGCAATTATGAGAGAGATAATAGTACTTCCCTAGAGATAGCCATGTGAATTAGATTTTTAAAAAGGTAACTGATGTGTCACACCCATAAGCCCTCTACATACAGTAGCCTGGATTGTTAGTAGACTATTCAGGCCAATTAATTCAATGTTTACTGATTGCTTGGTGGAATTCATTAAAGAATAGAATTTATAAAGAGAACACTTCGTCCTCCTGGTAGATGAGGCTGTCAAACATTCCTTCACTGGCTAAGTTGCTCTGGTGTGATGTGGTGAAGCCTTGGACCACAGCAACCCTAAGAAAGCAGGACCACTCTCCACCACTTACCTACCCACTCCCACACCCTCAGAAACAAGACCCTGAGCTCAGCATCCACAAGGCTCTGTACTGAACCTCAGGATGCCTGTGGGACACCTAATGGACACCCCAAGTGTGCTCAGGGAAGGGAGGCTGGGGATCAGCCTCAGTTGTGGAGTAAGAAGCTGGAGGTGAGCAGTGGCAGGTCAAGGTTTAGACATAAACCTCAGGAGATGACCGGAGGTGAGTTTCAGGGGTTCCAGGACAAGACTTCAGGGGTCAGAGATCAGAGGTGAACCTCAAGAGGTGAGGACTGGAGAGTTGGAAGTGAGAGCTGGGATAGGACTGGCCGAGGTCAGCTGTTAGAGCTGGGCCTTGGCAGGTCAAAGCCAGGGCAGGAGGGGCTGGGTGTGTCTCCAAAGGTTTGTTTGCTTGCTACTGCTGCTGGAACCCAAAAGGGGAAAGGGTATTTCTTCCTCTAAACACACACACACACACACACACACACACACAATTCTGGAAGCTCAAATGGCAAATCAGCTTCACAGGGCTAAAGTCAAAGTATCAGGCATGATGTGTGTGTGTGTACATACATACATACATAGATACATACGTATCTGTCTCTCTGAACCTACCCCTCCCTTGCTCAGGGTGACCTCCTGGGAGGATGCCTGTACCTCCTGGCAGCACAAGGGCAGAGTTGCTGACTTCAAGAATCAGTCCTGCCACCGGAAAATGCATTGCCAACAACTACCTGTTATTCATAAAGTCCAGACACATTGGCCCGGGTGGAGTCCTGCCTGAGTGGACAGACAGGACCCACAGCAAACAGGGCAGGAGATGAGACTCAGCCTTGGGGGATTTGCTGTCACAGGGAGCTCCCGGCCCACCCCACAGGTCACAGAACCAGTAAGCATCAGTAGTTCCTTTTCCAGGGATCCCAAACCAGCTGTTGAACACAGCCATGATTAAGAATTAAATTATATTAACTTATAGTTAAATAAATTACATTAGAAACAAAGGCAATAAAACTCCAAAGCCATCATGACTTAATTATTTTGCTAGGCTTAACTACTGTCTGTGCTCTTGAGGTTATATGCACGTGTGGAATCTGCGTGGCAGAAATAACCACAGAACGGTGTGGTTCTGCATCTCCCCCCTTACACCATAGAACCTGGAAAGCACAACACACAAGCATGTATGTGTGTGTGTGCGTGCGTGCACACACACGTGCACTCATACCAGGACAAGGGCTTAAACTCAGGGCCTAGCACTCTCGCTTGCATTCCCTCCTCTCCAAGACTATTGCTGTTCCACTTAAGCTACAACTCTACATCCAGATTTTTGCTGGTTCATTAGAGATAAAAGTCTTGCAAATGTTTCTGCCTGGGCTGGCCTTTGAACCATAATCCTCAGATCTCAGCCTCCTGAGTAGCTAGGATTACAGGCGTGGGTCACTAGCACTGGCTTCTTTCCTTTCCTTTTCTTTATTTCCTTCCTCCCACCCTCATCTTCTTTCTTTCTTCCTGAGCCAGCCCACTACCACCTGCTCCAACAACACAGACTGGACTATCTTCGTAGAAGCACTGAGGCCCGGGTAGAGGCAGGAGGGGGGGACTTAGTCAAAGCACTCGGAGCCCTTGTCCTCTCCTCAGTAGCCCCCAGGAGGTCCACAGACACACAGTCCCTCACTTCTTCATCTCCCGGGCAGGGGCCGCTTGCCCAAGGTGCCTGCCTCACCTCCTCCAAATAGAATCCAAGTCTCTCTACTTCATCCAAAAACAGCTGTACCCCCCAAAGTTTGCAGGGCTTAATTCTGATTATAGACACAGCTGGACCACGGCTCCCTCGCCTACATGTAACTAACTCTCACTTTACTCACATTCCCAGGAAAATTGACGATTTTCTGCCGTTTTTATTACACTTGACGATAATTTAAAAGGCAGGTTTAGTGCCTCCATAAAACCGACTTTGCAACAAGCTTGTGTTGGTAGAAAAATATATTTGGCCAAGGCCTATTGTTTAGAGTCATAAAACACAAGCTAGGAGGGGCTCTCTGGAGGGGCTTCCTTCTCTGTTCCCACAACCCCAGCCTATCATGGTCCTACTTCTGGGAGGCAGAGAAGTGGCCTGGATCTTTTCCCTGCTGGCTTCATCTCGGCAGACTGAGCAGTCTGACCCAGGATGCATTCCTAAGGATGCCCAGGGACCACCGAGGCTAAGAAACTCCACCCACTTTCTGGGGCTCACACGCTTCCAATGCACTGTCTGTTGAGGCCCTGCAAGGGCAAAGCTGGCTTCCAAAAGGGAATTTATAGCGGGCTAATCAAAGCTTAATTACAGCAGCTCAGCGGGTTCCAGCAGGAACTCAGGCCGGAATGGTTTTGCTCGGAAACTTTTTACGAGCTTAAGCAGAAGCAGCAAATTAGCAGGAATGAGAGGAAAATCGTCCTGCCTTCACGGTGTCCCTGAGCTGGAGATCTGCAGTCACCCTGCAGAGAGAGGCTCTGTACAGACCTGGGAGGCAGAGGTGGCAGTGGAGGACAGCCTGAGCAAGGCCCTGCGTGACTGATACTCCGGCCCTCTGCTCTGGGACAGGACCATGACCCAACCCAACACCGCCTCTTCTCCCTCTGTGGCCACCAGGCTCCACGAAAGGGCATCGCAAAGAAGCTGGAAATGGCTTCTTATTCTTAGGTCCTCTTACCAGGATTCCCAAATCCTCCTAATGAACTCCCCCACCCTCCCCTCCATGGTTCAAAATCCTTCTCTGCACGTCTCCAGTCCACTATCTAAAGCCCTCCTCAGCACTAACCAGGAAGGCCCCCAAAGTCTCACTCTACTCTTTTCCAACTCCACATTCCCACCTCACCTTCCTCCCCGACCCTCACCCCAATACTTTTTAGAGAAATAGCAACCCTGTATCCATACAAACCTAGAGTTGAATCTTGCCACCGTCAGTAAGTAAAATATGTTTCCTAAGCAAGTAATTTAGCCTGTGTGGGTCTCAGTGTCCACTCTGATGGACTGCCAGATGGACTGTGAAATCCATACCAGGAGGTGGCTAGGAGGCATAACCGGCACACCTGTGCACATCGCTAAGCGATAGTTACTAATTATAAGATACAAAGTAGAAAGCCACAGAGAGCACAGCTGCCTCCAGTAAAAGAGGACCTGAGGTTCTAGAAAGAAAATTAAGAGTTCCAGTCCTGTGGGTCTGTTATTACCAGTCACAGGCCAAAAGACACTGGCTCTGAGCCAAACTGGGGAGAGGGTCCCCTCTAGGAGGGAAGAAGAATAGAATAGAAGGCTGCGGGTAGAAACAAGGGGAGAAGTGAGGAGAATGCAGTCAAGAATTCATTGTAAAGCTGCGCACTGGTGACTCACTCCTGTAATCCTAGCTAGGATCATAGGATCACAGTTTGAAGCCAGCCCGGGAAAGAAAAATCCATGAGACTCTTTATCTCCAATAAACTACTCAGAAGAAGATGGAAGTGGTGCTGTGGCTCAAGTGATAGAGCAATAGACTTGAGTACCAAGAGGCTCAGGGACAGCACCCAGACCCTGAGTTCAAGCCCTAGGCCCAGAAAAAAAAAATCCATTGTATATACCATAGAATTGCGAAAAATAAGGGAAGGAGTGGGTCAAAGGGAGAATGAAAATGTTGAAAGGATGACACAAATCAAGATGCATTTATACATAAACTGCTTTGTTAAATGGCCAAAAAAATGCATATCCTAAAAATTAAGAAAAGAGAGGGAAAGGTAGGTTGGGAGGGGTGGGTGAGAATATTGAAAGGGCTGACATAGCTCAAGACACACTGTACTCATAAACTGCTTTGTTGAAACTCCTTTGTACAATTACTCAAAGATAATCAAAAACATTAAAAAGGAGGGGAAAAAAAGATACCCAGAGCCCTCCCTACAGAGGCTTCAGACTAGAAGGGCCAGGCAGGGACAGCGCGCTGGGAGGGGTGGAAGGAGGGGGAGTGTACAAGGCTGATTTCATTTGTGAGTTAAAGTGGGTTTCTGGAATTAATCACTTTATTGACAAATTACAAAAGGACTGAAAAGCTGCTTTTGTGCAGCTGCAGCCCACGTAGATGCCTCCTTTCAACTTTATGAACTTCTCTGACAATGAATAAAACCACCGTGGCATGACAGGCGCCTGTATTATTCTGTGCAATTCCCTTATTCCTAATGTCATCAATTACAATAATCAGATCCGTGTAACACGGGGCTGGAGTGAGGATGTGAGCAGGGGCAGCGTGTGAGACCGAGGCCGTTCAGAGCCACTCACTCGTGTTCGACAGCACTGTAAGATGGCTTGGAAATGTGATTGCCCTTAAGTTTTAAATTACCTGCAATCATTAAAATAATCTAGTTCATATTCATAAAGCTGTGATTATATTTTACATACCCAGTAAACACTTTATGAGGGGGAAAAAACCCCACAATTCTGCAGCGAAATAAAGAGGTGTGATGTGTTGGTGTCAAAATGCTAAGTTGTGTTGGCGTGAAATCTGAATTGAGCATGGGAACGCTGTCCACAGAAAACCTTTGGGCCTCGGTGGTGGGTGGTAGGGTGGGTTGGTAGAAGGATAACAGGTAGATGAGGAAGAGAGAAGAGGTGGCAAGGGAAGGCAGCCATTTCCAGAGTTCCTAGAGCTATCCTCTGCCTATGCCTCTGCTTTACCTTGACTACCTGACTTATTTGAGACTAGAAGGGATCAGGTGGCCTGCCCAGAACCTAGAGATGCATGCTGGGATTCCTGGAAGAGCAGCTTTTGTTGTTTGTATTCAATAGATGGGAAAATGGAATTTAGGTGACGTTCCTAAAATCACACAGGAAGTAGTGAAGACTCAGTCCTTGGGTCTATTTGATTCCCAAGCCCACACTCACACTTGGCCCAAAGTCACATGGCAGCGAATGGCAGATGTGTCTGTGCCAGGTTGACTGGGGAATGTTTTTGGCCTTGCTACCTGGTTGCTTCCAGGTCGAGCACTTTTATTGTGCTCTGGTTTGGCCCAATGACCCTCAGCCTTCAGGGTGGATGTCCTGGATGACAAGTCACAGGTAATGTCTATTGGACTGGATCTGAAGCCAAGCATTTCACAAACATCTTTGACTTTGACAGCCAGGCAGGCAAAGCTTCTTTTTTTGTTGTTGTTGGTGCTGGTGGTGGTCGTGGGGCTTGAACTCTGGGCCTGGGTGCTATCCTTCAGCTCTTCAGCTCAAGGAGAGCACTCTACCACTTGAGCCACAGTACCACTTCCAATTTTCTTAGCAATTTATTGGAGATAAGGGTCTCACAGAGTTTCCTGCTAGGGCTGGCTTTGAACTGCGATCCTCAGATCTCAGCCTCCTGAGTAGCTAGGATTACAGGCATGAGCCATTGACACCCAGCAGGCAAAGCTTCTTAAAGGTCAGAGCAGCTGATGATCCCCAGGTTTTTTTACGAGTGACCACTATTTTTGCAAAAGCTCCAGATGGTATTCACCTGAAACCATCACCTCAGTCTCAGTCACTTGAAGGAGATGGGGTTTTCCTAGATTCTTTGGTTAGTTACAAGCTAAAAATCCTAGTGGGAGTGGGTGGGAAGGTGGCCAGAAGCACACCTGGTTGGAGCTAAGCTAAAAGCTATAGACATACCACAATGGTTGCAGAGCTATCTCCACTCCTGAAAGCGCCCTGCCCAGCTCCAAGGAGCAGAGGGGGCCACCATGACAGGCTCCTGCCTGGTGGCCCCTCCAGCCCATGAGGCTGGCCATGATCATTCCTGAGTTACCTAGGGAGCCCCTCAGGACAGCTGCCCCTGAGTGGTATGTGTGTGCCCAGTGTCTGAAGTCACACAAAATGTGCAGGGTAGCCAAGAGAGCTTGCAAATCAGAAGGTGTGTAGAACCAGGAGTTTAAAATAGTGCAGTCTCCCCACTCCCTCCCTCCCCTCCTCTGCTTTTCCCTTCCTTCTCTCCACCCCCACCCCCAACCCCCCCCACACCGCCATTATGGGTGGGAGGAGCGATCATGCGCCACCAATCTGCTTTCCTGGGAGGAGCATTGCCCCTGGATTAGCCCCTTGGGAAGGAAAGAGTCACCTCTGATTGATGGGTTTGGGCAAAGGCACTAAGGCCACCACCTGCAGGAAGAGACGTTTCTGCCATCTTTCCCCTTTCTTTGGGATGAGAGGGTCACAGGTCTGCAATCTAGGGGAGGAGGTTCAATTCAGGGGACTTGTCTTAACAAGGCCACACAGTGGTGCTTACTCCAAAACTACATTTCTCCTAAAGCTGGAAGCAGAACAGCTCTCTCCAGACAACATGGCCAGGGCGTTGATCTTGGACTTCCAGCCTCCAGACCTGTGAGAGATATGTCCATTGTTTATAAAGCATCCAGGCAGTGGCATTTTGTTTCAGAAGCACCTGTTACATACGTATGTATAGAAGATGGATGTCCCAACACCCACACTGTATGCCAGGCCTAATAGATCTTGACCCAGCTCCAGTGGGACAGAGCTGGTGCAAGGCAAAGATATCTAGAAGGGCCTTGAGCTTTCTGGGCTCCTAGAGAGGACAGAACTCCCTTACCTTCCCCCCACCAGGTGCGGGGGGGGGCAGTCCTCCACCAGGTCCTCCCAACCACTGTCAGACTCACCTGCCCTCCCCATGCCCCTGTCACCTCACCCAGCCACTCCCTCTCTCCCAAGGCAGCCATCCACTAGGTGCTCTCCCTGCTTCCAGCTTGACTCTTCCTTCCGAAAGAGTCTACACGCCCAATCTATCATGTTTTAAAACCCTCACCAGCATAACCAGCCCTGCTCACCCTCATCCTCACTGACACAGAACAGCCATATGCTTCCCCTTGGCTTGGAGGTTGGAGGGGAAGGTGCACAACAGCCCCTGGATTTCTGTGTTCAAGACCCAGACACCCAGGGAGGCTGGTGAGTGGGAAAGGGACTTAACTGAGCAAGCACCACCTTCAAACTTGCCCTCAGGAAGTGAGGGAAGTGAAGGAACAAGGCTACTCTCCAGGGAGAGGACATTTCCGCCTGGAAACATGAGGACAAGGAACTAGAGCTCTCCCCAACTTACTTCCTGCCCACAAACCTCCCAGATGCTGTTCCCACAGCACCCCTGTGTGTGTCCTCACCCACCTGATCTTCACCCACCTGACTCCCACCATCTTGGTGTCTCACTGGAGCACCTCAGGTTCCATGGAGCCTCCCGATTCCCAAGGCAAGTTCCTGCAGACCCCCATGTCCTCTGCCAAATCACTCATCATGGTTCTAATGAGACACGTGATTGGGAAAGCCACTGCTGGGCTAGGAAGGGCTAGGTGGGCAGGGTCCCTGTTAGGCTGTTTCTCCTGGGGATTTATTGCATGCAGCTCAAGGAGACACATGATAGGTGGACAGTTTTCAATATGCACAGCATCTACACTAGCAGATATCAGCCAGGGCCTCAGCAGTAGCAAACAAGCCCAGGGCTTCAGGAGCCAAGAACACAAAAGACCTGCTCTTTGCTTATGCTGTGGGCTCCTCATGGGCTCTCAGGCTAGCTGCACAGCCACCATCTGAATCACTGCTTCTCATTATCATGGCAGGGGCAAGAACAGCACAGTGAGCCATGCTCTGGTTCTTAAAGCTTCATGAACTCGCCAAACCCCCTCCTGCTTCACTAGAGCATGTCATGTGATCATCCCCCCCCCCCCCCGCGCTCAACTCCTAAACAAATGCAATCCTGCTAGGCTGCAGCACTGTCACCCACACCATCCATCCCTGCTCCCCAACCTTGGCCTAGACATAGCTTGGTGCTAGGCACCGGACCCTGCCATTCCACATGGGAGCCATGGGTGACAGCTGAGCATTTGAAATTAGAGTTGCTCCATATATAAAGCCATAGTACAAATAACAAACACTTGACAAAGCAAGAAGAACGTGAAATATCTGAACAACTTTTCATTTTGTTTTCATTCCGATAAATATTTTATATAATCAGAGGCATGGAGGTCATTTTGTTTTTTTTATATTTGCTGTAGCTTAGATCTTAAATGATTTCCTAGTCTACCTGTTAAAGCCTCCACTCCTGGCATAATGCTAGTGGGAAATAGCAGAACCTTTTAGAGGCGGGGAACAGGAGGTCTTTAGGTCATTGGAACACTTGTGGGATTCCACTCTTTTTTACTTCCTGGCATGAGATGAACAGCTTTGCTCTGACACAGACATACTAACATGCATATACCCGCATGCTCCCGCGCACGCACACGCACACACACACACACACACACACCACAGTGTGCTTACTGCCTCACCACAGGCCCCAAAGCAACAGGGCCAACAGATGCACTGGAACCTCTACAATGAACCTTTTCTCTTTATCAGCTGACTACCTCAACTATTGCTTATAGTGACAGAAAACTGACTCACATAGAATCACAATGATTCATGGGACCCATGGGGTTAAGGAAAAGATGCTAAAGAGTTTGATTTTACCTTTTTCTGTTTTCTTTTTTTTTTTCAATATGACTACTAGAAAAACTTTAAACACCATGCATGGCTTGCCTTTGTGGCTTATGCCATATTTCTATTGGAGCAGGGTAGCTCCAGCCCAATCACAATGGGCAGGGCAGTGAGCTCAGAATGAAGCCTAGTGGCCCAGACCTTGAGAGGATGGATGATGGAGCTTGCGGGGTAGGCATCTGTCCAGACACAGCCTCTGGTGCCCTTACAAGCCCTCCCAGGCCTCACTAGCTTGAAGCCTCTGTGCCACTTGGGACTGAGGCCTTGTTCCTGGGCCACTGAGTTCCTCCCTGTGTAGCACGGCAGAGTTGCAAGCATGGGGAGCCCTAGCTCCGTAGCTCCGCTACAGTCTGGTACCGGAGGAGCCACAGCCAAGAAGGCATTCTCACTTGTGGAGAAGTGTTAATAAATATTTACCAAGCCCTTTGACAGTGCCCAGGGAGGATACAAATCAACCCCAGCAGGCGCCAGCACAGCCTCCCCACGGCTGGCTGCCAGCAAGGCCCCAGCTTCTCGGGGCCAGGCAGCCCACTGACCTTCATTCACTGCCTGTACCTACCCCACATGGCCTGGTGGCTCTGTTTACAGAAGCTGTGAACTACAACCATCTCTCACTATTGATTTTGTGCCTCTCCCTGTGACCGCCGCCCTGGATAACTCACACTTATGGATTTTTCTATAAACCCCAAATTAATATCTGCAGCAGGTGGGAATATATGGCTGCTAGATATGGGGAAGCCTCCTTGCCCCCAGGCTAGGAATCAAAGGACACGCAGCCTCTGGCTGTCCCTCCTTTGCCTGAGTTCCCAGGCTAACTCTCATACAGACATGGAGGCTGAGCCACCCCTGGCGCAGTCAAGTGTGTGATCTCTATGTGTGAACAAAGTTGTGCATGCAGGCGGTAAGGATACCAGTCACCCCAGGACCCCACATTAAGTGTGTCATTAAAAAGACACTCTTTAGGCTGGCGAAGAAAAGAGCAGTAGCTTTACATTCAGTGCCCTTCAGTTCATACCCAACTCCACCACCAACCAGCTGTGTGTGCCCTTGGAAACTTGCTGAGCCTCTCCGTGCCTCTGTTTCCCAAATAGCAAAACATGAGGATAATAGTAAGATTGCAGAGTTGTTTCTGGGCTTATTTATGTATCCAGTAGATGCGGAACAAGGCAATTTCCTCTCGAATAAGAGCTACGAGAGAAACAAGGAGAATGACTCAGAGCGGAACTTGGAAAAGCGCCTATAAGAAGGTGTCTCTGAAGAAAGGGTGGTTTTAGCATAGACCTGGAGAGGGAAGAGATTAGCCAGGTAAATTGCTGGGGAAGAGCCATGCCAGGCAGGTGTGAAGCCCGGAGGACAGCGGGTTACTCAGCATGCCTAGCACCTTTCCTGTGATGTGACCTTCCCCACAAGGACAGTGGGCAGGGTGGGGATCATTGTGGAGGGGGGTGTCCAGCCTCACCATTCTCCAACCACTCTCTCCTGGTTCTGCCACAGATCTGCTAAGACCCCCAGAGACTCCTAGAGGGGGTCCAGGAATCAAGGCACTGTGCCTGGGAGTAGAGAGGGGCTTAGGTGGTGAGGTGGGAGGAAAGGGGCAGCAGGGGTGTGTGTCCAGAAGTGGCATGTGTTTGAAGAAAGAATCCCTTCCCTCCTCCTCCCTCCCTTCTCCCCCTCCAGCCAAGTCAACATTCACCATACAGGCCTTCGAATCCAATTGTCTTTAATGAAACTGCTAATTGGGTTTGTGAGTCTCTACAGGGCCCTGGCAACCTGCTTCACTCTGCCCCCGCCCTTCCCTGCCCTGATCCTGCTTCTGCTGCCATGGTGAACGCCCTCCTCCCTTGGCACTTGGGGGGGGAGCACAGGCAGATAAGGGAGAGAGGGAGGAAGTCATAGGACAAGGTACAGGGAAGGCCAGGCAGAAGTAGCCTCCTGTCTACTCCAGCTTACCTGGTCAGGCCAATGGAAGGAGAGGCCTAGGGCAGGGACCAGGAATTAGAGTCAGCCCTGACAAAGGTCTTGTGCTAGCTCCTGTGGTTCCAATGAAGCTCAAGACCCACATCACTGAGTGCCACAGGTGTGGGGTGGAGATCAGGAAGGAAACCATATAGGCTGGATTCCATTATCAGAGGAGACAAGGGGAAGAGTAACATGGGGATACCAGTGAGCTGGCTAGAAGACACCCCCAGGGCTGCTGGCCAAGGGGAACAGGAAGAGGCTGTGGGAAGGCAGAGACGAGGAGGAAACAGACCATCTGGGATAATTACTGAGCACCTGGAAATTATCGCCAGGTGGGCAAAGAGCTCCAAGCACACCAACACCCCAGTCCCACAACCACCCTACAAGACAGGGATTTCCTGACCTTTGCAGAAGTGAGGAAATGGGGCTCAAAAGCATTGGGAGGTCCAGCTGTGGGCGAGCACACAGCTAAGTACTGCCACTGAGGGGCAGAAAGGGGTGAGCAACGCTTTTAAACCTGCCTCCATGTTGAAGGATGAGAAGTCCCAACAGGGCAGGTAACATGGGATTGGATGTTCATACTGAGAGCCCAGGTGCTAGACAGGCTGAGTACATGGTCACTGACACCCCCAGGGTGGGGGCAGGACTTGTGGGGAGCCAGAGTCACCCTGAAATTTCCTCTCTCTCTTTTCTCCCTTTCTCGTCCCCCGATCTCACCCTACGTCTTTCCCTCTTTTCTCCCTCCTTTCCTGCCACTCACTCTCTTTCCATAAACCAATACCTCACTAGGCACTGAGGCTGTAGCACTCAAGCAGACATATCAGCCCCTCTTCCTGAAGAACTTAGGATGGGAGGGGGAGAGAAATAATAGACAAGCAAGCAGACAAAACCATTCCAGTCAGTGATAGGCCCATGAAGAAAATAAAACGGACTCACCTGGTAGACAGTGCTGTCACCCCCCGCCCAGCACAAGTTCTCCTACTCTTCCCCAATGGTGGTAAAGAATGCAGCCTTGCAGAGCTCCAGAGGGAGAGCATTCTAGACCAAGAACACAGGAAGAGGAGTACAGCCGTGTCTGAGTGGAGACAGCTGGGGGGAGGGCTTGGGAAGAAGGTTCTACAGTTGGACCTCAAAGGGCCTTTCGGGGCAGGAAGTGACCCCAGTAGCAGTGGGCATGCACTCCAGGAAGGAGGAGATCTGAAAAGGCCATGAGACACTGATCTCCAATTAGCCACCAAAAGAAAAAGAAAAAGCCAGACACTCAAGGGGTAGAGCACCAGCTTTAGGTGGAAAAAGCCAAACAAGAGAATGAGGCCCTGAGTTCAAGCCCTGAGAGAGAGGGGGGAAAGAGAGAGAGAGAGAGAGAGAGAGAGAGAGAGAGCGCTGGTAGTTTTGACACCCTGGGTACTGTGTCTCATTCATTCACCCATCTATATTTATATTTAGTGAGCACCTACTATGAATTAGAGGCCTCTGGTAACACAGCAACAAACCAGTTATGAGACATAACTCCCACCCACAAGGAGGGAGAAAGAAAAAGCACAGTAAAAATATAGATGGTAAGCACTGAAGGTGAACAGACAAACTGAGAGGCAGGATGGGAGGGGGATGGGTTGTCATTTTAGACCAGAAGACTGGGAAAGGCCGTGCATGGATGGTGGCTCATGTGGTGATGATCTGTATCAGCAGAAGGAGCCAAACATGTGACCTCTGGAGAAGTACATACCAACTAGAAAAATCAGCAAGTGCAAAGGCCCTCAGGAAGGAGGGGGCATGGGATGTTTGAGAATCGCAAAGAACCTGGTGGTGACTGGAACAGTACACAGGGGGAGGACTGGAAGTTAAATCAGGTGGTGAAGGCACTTCATGGAATCCCTTCTACCATACCACGAGGTACTTACGATTAGCCCATTTCACCGGTGAAGCATAAGAAGAGTGGAGGAAAGAAGCACCTGGCCTCTGGGCAGGTTGCAATATTCCTCAGAGCCTGAGCCAATGTACTCGACTGATAAGTACAAGCCACTGTCATCACTGTGTGTCCCATGGGACAAGTTGGCCACTTGGCACCGCTGAATATCAGACAAGTTCTGTTATCCTGGCATTGCCCTCTTGTATAGAGGCTGAAAGAGCTTACATCTGTTGCTTGAGGAGATCTGGGCTTCAAATGCAGCTCTGTTGGATTCCAGCACTCACACTTGCTCCAAGCTGCTGAGTCAGCTGATCACTGCATGTGTACAGAGAAGCCGTCAACCCAGGAAGAAGGCTACTAGAGCTAAATGAGGCACAACTCCTCAAGATACGACATGACCAAAGGGCCCATCTGGCCACTTGTCCACCTATTGTCCCCTTGTCCATCCATCTGCCCATTCTCCCATCCATTCACCAACCCACTATCCATCCGTCATCCAGTTGTTCATTTTTCCATGTATTCATCCATCCATCCACCTACTCATCAATCTACCCATCACCCATCAGTCCATTCATCTACACAATTATGTATCTAGCCATTCATCCATCTATCTACTCACCCATCCATCTATCTATCCATAATCCATCTCTCCATGCCTCCATCCAACCATCCACCCATTCATTCCTCCATCAATCGTCTGTCCATATGTCCATCCACAATCATGTTTGGCTCTGCACTGGGCAACTTATAGGCCACCATCCATAGTTTATGGAACTGGTATGGGGTGACCCCTTGGGTCATCTTCCTGCCTCTCTCCACATGTCAGCCCCACCTCCCAGCTGCCCATCAGAATGACATGTCCTGGGACTTCTTGTCATTCTCCATCCCAGATTCTATTACGAGGTGTGATTGCTAAAGTAATAGACAGATAGCAGATCTGTCCGAGCCCCCGCCTGCCTCAACGGGCAGCTGCCGGGTTTTTCCCATTAGCCACAGGGCTTGACGGACAGTAATGGATTTCATACTGATGCAGAGCCTGCAGCGGATAATTCCATGATAACGGTTTATCAGGCACTGACGGGAGGTAATGGGTAATCACCAGGCAGAAAGCAAACCCGTCAGGGAGCCTTGGCCTCCGCCCAGCCCGCAGTGCTTCTGTTATGCCAACTGCCACCTTCCCAGGCCTGTGGGCAAACTCTCATCTGCAACCAGGAGGATGACAGAGTGACTGGCCTTGGAGCTGTGTGTATCCAGGCCAAACCTGGTTGAGGCCTGCGGAGATTCCCAAGGGAGCAGTCCTTCTCACAGGTGTCCCCGCCCCCTTCTGAGGCTTGTGCCACTTCGATGTATAGCAAACATAGCAAACAGGCCGGGAAGCAGGGACAAGGTAACCTAGGAGTTCCCCTCACACAACCCTGTGGCCTAGTTCAGAACATCAAGGGAGACTCTGGCCACAGCACCATGCTGTGTGCTGTGTGAACATGGGCGAGTTAAGTAGCCATCCCCACCCTGGGAGCTGCTCCTTGCAGCCCAAGAGGTGGCATCAGTGCCCCGCTGCCACCACCCCCACGACTCTCCTACAGCCTCTCCACACCTTTAACCCACAAATGACAGCCGAAGCCATCTGTTCACCATGACTTCCTGTCATTTCCAAATCAATGGAACACATGCCAAGGGATGGGCTCGATGCCCTCCGCTTTTGATTTTTCCCACATGTTAAAAATTTGTAGCAACCAGTGGTACAAGAAGGCAGGGTTTGGCTGGGCGCTAGTGGCTCATGCCTGTAATCCTAGCTACTCAGGAGGCTGAGATCTGAGGATTGAGGTTCAAAGCCAGCCCGGGCAGGAAAGTCTGTGAGACTCTTATCTCCAATAAACCACTAGAAAACCAGAAGTGGCACTGTGGCTCAAGCAGTAGAGCACTCGCCTTGAGCTGAAGAGCACAGGGACAGTGCCCAGGCCCAGAGTTCAAGCCCTATGACCGAACAACAACAAAAAAAAGGCAGGGTTCATTTGGACATGTCCGTGTATATATATAACACACCTGGAGCAGACTCACCCCTTCCCTCTCTCCCCCTCATGCCCCCTTCCCACTCCCCAACCAAACCCAACCTGCTCCATTGTTCCATTTTCATACATATGCATGGGCCACATCCACCTTCCTTCACCCTCTCCTTTCCTCTTCTCCCTCCTCCTTCCCAGTAAGCTTTGTTTTACATTCCTGTCATTCATTTCTTTTGGTGTACGCTAATTGTTCCAAAGGGTTTCACTGTGGTATTTCACAGATGCAGGTACAGTGTCTTCATCAGATCACCCCGGTCAGCTTTCATTGAATTCCTTTTTGCTATCTTCATTCACAGATGAGACAAGCACACACAATACCTTTACATTTTTCTCTTTCAACTGTCCCATTCTCTTCTCCTTGTGATGATTACTCAGAGTAGAAAACAAACAGCCATCAAGGAGACACCATGCGGTTCTTGTTGCCCTTCCATGTTCTCTTGGGGCTTTTCCCTGTTGGTGTCCTTGGTAGAGTTGGTTTTTCTTTGTGGTTCTACAGGGTGTTCATCTCACTAAACTGAGCATTTACTAGACAGCCCCGACTAAACATCCCTGAATTATAATTGGGCACAAAACTCCAACTTACCTAACAAAATTTGTGTTACTGGCATTTTGGCAGTTTCCCAGTTCCCAAGACCTTCCCTACAAAGGTGCAGGCCTGGGATCCGGAGCTAGGCACCCCAGGACTGGATTGTTCCACAGGCCATTTGTACGTGCCATAGAGGGAAGCATGCCCAAGAGTTCAAGAGGGTCCCTCCTAAAGACCAAAGGAATGGTCCAGGGGAAGTTTCCTGGGCTCAGGAGAGATGAAAGGGTCAGTGTCTGAGGACAGATGGGCAGAAGGCACTGGGGGCAACTGGCCATGAAAGATGGACAGAGTAGAGGCCTCTGTGTTGAAAGCACCACCAGGGCTTGTGAGTCTTCCTGTCCAGCAGACAGGTCAGTGTTGTCTAAGCCATGCCTGATTCTACCTTCATGCCCTGCCAGCAAGGCATTACCACCATCCTTTCCATCCCTACTGCATAGAAAAGGACACTGCAGCACAGGGGAGTCAGGTGACCTTCCACAGTCATCTACTATGAAAGCTGTAGAGCCAGGACTCAAATCAGGCGGTCTGGATCTCTTCTTGGGTCTGGCTGTGACAGGCTGTGACATGCGGCCCTCACAAGGTGGCTCCTGTTACAGTGGAGCATTTTGGGTGGTGGAGGCTGGAGCTGCCTCCTACAGCTCCCAAACAAGAACCAGGCCCATCCCCACCGTGCTCATCAGGTGTTACAGCTTCAAATTGCCCACGTGGGCAGGCAGGTTAATCCAGCCTTCCAACGCCACAAAGCAGGCTTTCTCCATTCTGGAGAGCCAGTTGGTGAGTGTGTATCAGCACACCACTGCTCCAGGGGCTGGGGAGATGACAGGTGGCTGAAGGAAGGCAGGAGACCCTAGTCTGGGTCAGGACCATCTTCATTCATCATGGAGGTAACGTGTGAACCAAGATGTCATTCCCTCATGCACTCATTCATGCAACACACATTGAATGAGCATGCTGATGGGGAGGGCTGAAGACAGAGACCAGTGCAAGGGGAGCCCAGATAAGGGAAGGGCAGGGCCCTCGGGAAGGGGAAGACAGGACACTCCCACCCCACAGAGGCCTGCTCTTCACACTGGAGCTGTTTGGTCTCCTTCAAATATTAATTGACACCCAAGCCCTGCCTGACCTGGAAGGACCCCATTGCTTTGGAGAGTCAAAACAGAGATGAAATGGTGGCCAAAGAGGCTCTGCCTCAACTTCCGCCTCTACTCCATCCCTGGCCCGGCGTCTGCAGGTGCTGGTTCTGAGGCTCAGGCCTCCCTCTGGGCACAAGTGTTGCGTTCCCTCACTTCTGGGCTCCCAGGGGGTGCTCCCTCTGCTTGGACTGTCGTGCTGGAACAAGTGTGGACACGCATGTACACATGTACACTCTTAACTCACTGTCCCTCACCTGGCTGACTCCCCAGCTCCCTTCAACGCTTCCCGAAGGCCAGTTTTTCACTTCAGCCTCCCCTAATACCTGTGTCTTGCACCTCTGCCAACCACATGAAGCTCCCCTCCCCCCACCCAGCATCGTACAGTCCCACAGCTTATGATTAAATATCCACTCACATGGTGACTTGTCCAATATCTAATGCCCATCCCAACCTGACTGATAACTCCAAAAGACAGGGTCTTTTGTGTCTCTTGTACCTGGAACAGTGTTCAGTTTTCAATAGTTATTGACAAGGAAAGAAATGAATGCATGAATGAATGAGTGAATGAATGAGCTGGTATGCGCCCACAGGAAGGAAATGGAGAGGCTGTGATAGAACCTCTGCAGCATAGAGGAGCAAGGGGAGTTTGTGGCAGGGTGACTCAAGAGCTGTCCTTCTTCGGGTAGAGGCAGAATAAGACCCCTAACTCCTGCCCTTTAACCCTTGGGAAGAAGGTGTGTGGCAGATGAACAGAGGGATGGGGGTTGGCCCAACCTGCCTTGGAGAGGCAAGTAGCTGAAGTGGAAGAAGTCTGTCCTCCTCCTAGCCTCTCCACCCTGTAGGCTGAGCACCAGAGCTAATTAAACTGCATTTGCTCAGCCAGGCCCTGGAGGGGTCAACTCCGAGCACTCCAGATGGGCTTTATTTGTCAATTTGAAAACTAATCCTGACTATTTAAACAGCAGTTTGCACAAGCCCAGACCAGGATTAGCATTTGGCACCTTGGATGAAAAAGGTGGGTACATTCTCAGGTGTTAGGGAAGGGCTTGGGGTACAGTTCCTTGCAGAAAGAGAAAGCCCCAGCGGGGCGGTGCTGGTGGCTCACACCTGTAATCCTAGCTACTCAGAAGGCTGAGATCTGAGGATCACAGTTCAAAAACAGCCCAGGCAGGAAAGGCTGTGAGACTCTTATCTCCTATTAGCAATAGCCTTGAGCAAAAAGTTTAGGGACAATACGCAGGCCCTGATTTCAAGCCCTACAGCCAACAACAGCACAACAAAAATAAATAAATACACGGAAGCCCCCTCAGCTTTGCCTGGCCCCAAGCCTGCCCAGCTTGACAAGCAATTCTCACTGCTGGGCTTTGTCCCCTCAGAAGCTACAAACACAAGATCTTCTTCAGGGCATGTGATCCTGAAGACACCCCAAATTGGGCCTTTTGGTGTCAGAACTGTAATAAGTTCCTGTTGTTTCAAGCCATTTGTTTGCAGCAACTTGCTATAAAGCCTCTAGGAAACTAGCCTGACCCTCACACTACTCTTTCCTCCAACTGGCAAGGCTGGGTATGGTGGTACGTGCCTGCAATCCCAGCTACTTGAGAAGTAGAGATTTAGAGTGGTGAAGTTTAAAGCCAGCTTGGGCAAAAAGTTAGCAAAAACATTGTATCAACCCGCAAGCCAGGCATGATGGGATGCTCCCCAGGGTCTCAGTCAGGTGGGAAGAAGGAAGATCTCAGTTCAAGGCCAGCCCTAGACAAAAAATATAATGTAAGAAAATAAAATAAAAAACAAAATTGCAGGAAGACATGCTCCAATGGTAAGAGTGCTTACCCTGAGTACCACTAAAAATGAACAACAAATGAACCCCCAGCTGAGGAAACTGAGAGAGACTGAATCCAGCCTGAGACTTCCTCCATTCTCTCCAAACCAAGGAGGTGTGACTCCAGCCCTAGCCCGGAACTTGAAACGCAGCTCTGCACCTCCCCACTGGACATCTCCATCAGCTGGGTGGCATCCAAATTATATGCCACCTGAAATTCCTGGGCTTCCTCCCACTCTCCCATCCCCCTCCCATCCCCATCTCCCCTCCTGGAGGAGGCGAGGAGGGATGGGTGTCTGAGGGAGTCTCAAACAAAGCCATCACATGCTTGCTTTCTGTCCCATACCATAACCAGTTCCTTGGCCAATCCGTCCAACTACCTGGAAATGCTATTCAGAACCACCCTTCCCTGCATTGTGAAGACACTGGGCCCCAGTTACCACCCAGTACACCCAGACCACTGGCTTGCTTCCGCTGCCCTCCAGCTCTCCTGTGTGCCTCCCAGCGCTCCCATACACAGCCTGCTACCCACCAGGCAGTCACAGGAGCCTGGGATAACATGACTCCTGTCATGTCATGCTCTTCAGAGGCCCTCGATGGCTTCTCACACAAAATCCAATGATTTCTAAACCTTTACTGGGGCCCTACAGGCCATCCCACCTCCTGGTATACAAGGAGGGTCCCAACCCTGTCCCCCCCACTCCCCACACACACGCCTCACTGCTCCTGGGTGCCTGGGCACCTGCAAACCACCTCTAACTCCCCAGTTCCACTCCTGGCTTGTGGCTCCCATGCCTAGTCCCTCTCTGGAGGACACACACACACACACACACATCTCCTCCTCCTCCAGTCCAGTCCAGCCCCTGCTCCCTGATCCGTGGAGATCCCTCAGACTCATTTCCTACCCACTCTGTCTTCTGTTTCCTACCCACTTAGTCCCAGCCACCCATCAACCCTGAACATGATTTAATCATGATCCACAGCACTGGTATGTGCAGGGAGGGCGGGTAACTTTATATGTGTATGTATATCCATGTATATGATGCATTTGTGTATGTCCTTGTCTGTCTATCTGTATCTGTGTATGCTTTTTATGGCTTTGTGTTTATCTTGATTATTATTTATAACTGCATCTCTATTTTGTGTGTGTATCTGCGTGTCTATGTTGTTTGCATCTGTGTGTGCATATGTGTGTGTGCATGCTTTTATGTCCACGTTTGTCTGTCTGTTGATGTTTGGGTGGATGTTTCTCAGTGCATGTGTGTCCATATGTGTCTACATGCTGTGGTATGTGTGTATGGATGTGTGTGTGTGTGTTTGTGTGTGTGTGTGTGCACTCAAGTCCATGTCCATCCACCTGCCTGCATCTGGGTGGGTTTCCATTCTACCTACCTGCCCCAGGATCTCAGTAATATTTGCTAAATTATTGAAGGCAGGTTGGAAAACATTTCCTGAGACTGTGATATTTAGGTTGAGATTTGAGAGAAGGGAAAGAGCTGGGCAAGGCAGGGGGGAGGTGATCAGAGTGCTGTGCAGAGCTAAAGTTACATAGGCTTAGATCCTGGTGCACATACAGTTGGGCACACTCCAGAGAGAGCAGGTCCATGTGGGTAGAATCCAGGGGGGGCCCACCTTTCTTAATCAGCCTCAGCCTTGGGCCCTCCAGCTTCCTGTCTGGCCAACGAGCAGTCCTGAGGCTGTCCTCACCTCCAGGTCTTCTGACTCTCAATCCTGCAGCCTCCTCTGGACAACCAAGGTGGCCCCGCCACCCTTCTCTGACCGGGAGAGTCTCCACCACCTGCCCAAGCACCCGTGCATTGAGCCTCATGTGGGATTAGAGTCCCCAACTGTGCCTACAATGTAAGGCAAGGTCAGGGGCCGTAAGAGGAAGCCCCAGATCAGTCATTTCCCCTGCTGAAGCCTCGCCAGTGTACAAGGATGGCAAGATTTGGGATCTGGAGACATCACTCCCTTCCTGTGCGGCCTTGCCTCTCTAGGCTTCCATTCATCTACTTAATAAAAAGTGAGCCCTTACAGCCAAGTTCTACATTCTGTGTGTGCATGCCCATTCCGGGGCTTGAACTCAGAGTCTAGGTACTGTCCCTGAAAACTTCCTTTTGCTCAAGGCTAGTGCTCTACCACTTGAGCCACAGCTCCACTTCCAGCTCTTTTGGTAGTTTAGTGGAGATAAGAGTCTCACAGACTTTTCTGCCTGGGCAGACTTCAAACCATGATGCTCAGATCTCAGCCTCCTGAGAACCTAGAACTATAGGTGTGAGCTACCTCACCTAGCCTAAATTCTACATTCTTTCCCAAGGGGAGATGGATGCTGTCATCCAGGGCTGAAAATCCAGGCCATCACTTGTAACCAAAAAATTCCTGTGGGTAATTGCAAATTTCTGTGTATCTTATAAAGTTTCAGGTATAACTCTCCTGGTCTCAAAACACGGGGAGGGGGGGTATTGCTCAGTAATACAGCATTTACACAATGTGAATAAGACCTTGGGTTTAATCCCCAGCAGTACACAAAACTGTCCAGGATGTCTCTCAGCCTCTCTTCCTCCTGCTTTCCCTCCTTCTCCTCTTTCCCTTCTCTCCCTTTACCTCTGCCTCTCAGTTCTACTTTTTCACTCCCCTCCTACTTCTGTGAAGGTTTCGAAATGGCCACAGTAGCTCCACCTGCTACATCAGCCAGATAAAAAAAAAGTTTGTCCAGAAAAGAATGTGTAAGCTACAAAGTAAGCAGGATTAGCTGAGCACCAGTTGCTCATGCCTGAAATACTAGCTACTGAGGAGGCTGAGATCTGAAAATCATGTTCAAAGCCAGTGTAGGCAGGAAAGTCCATGAGACCCTCACCTCCCAATGAACACTTCCAGAAAAGCTGAAGTGGAGCTGTGGTTCAAGTGGTAGAGCCCTAGCCTTGAACACAAAAGCTCAGAGACAGCACTCAGGCCCCAATCTCAAGCCCCAGAAGTGGCACATGCACACACACACACACACACATAGAGAGAGGGGGGGGCAGGATTAGACCTCACAAAGCCTCAGCCTGAAGAATGGGGAGCCATAGAAAGTTTTCAGCCAGGGTTGACCCGACCAGATTTGAGTCCCTCAAGGCCAGCATGACTGTATTGCCTTCTTCCCACTATTAGTGTGGACCCTGGCTGACTGTCCACCCTCTGCCCACACACCAACCTTCACCAACCCAGAGCTGACTCTGAGGGGAGGGCTCTGACCCACAGCATACAGTAGAAATGACCCTGTGCCAGGTCTTAATAGACAAGCAGCTCCTACTCCTGCCCCTTGGAATACTCACCCTTCCTTGGAGCCTTGCCACATGAGATATCCAACCGCCTGGTGTGGAGAGATTCAATGGGGATGCCATAAGACGGCACAAAGAGAGAAGAGGTAGAGGAACCACAAACACATGAAACATATCTGTCTTGGCCCCTCCAGACCACTTCAGCCATTAGCTGAATTCCCACCTGGATTCCTCACCTGCAGGACCCTGAGAGGAGATAAAAGGATGGTTTCTTTAAGGGCAGTAAGTTTCTGAGTTTTGTAACCCAACAGCAAGTATCCAGAACCACCCACCAGAACAATCTTGGCTAAGTGATGATCATGTATAATTTGACAATAATAAGTTTAGGATAATAACTAAAGCAATGCAATTTCAGCAGTTTGGACAGTAGGAGACATGGAGTTGGAAGGTAGTAGCTTGTACATATTATTCCCACTATCACTGTCAGTATGAGAAAGCAGCAGGACTAGTGGGAGGCTCCGTGTCCTGGCAGTCTCCATCAGTGTTACTGTTTGCACAATGCCCATGAAGGATCTAGAAGCAAACAGTTGGGTTTGTCTCCTGGCTCACCCACCAATCAGCCATGTAAACCTTAATCAACTTTGTAATTTTTTAAAAATTACCTTTAAGTAGTTGTGCAAAGGAGTTGCCATTCAACAAAGCAGTTTATAACCTTATCGATTTTTAACCTCTCTGGCCTTCAAGTCTTTTCCCTGGCATACTGCATCTACTTTACAGTGGTTGATTCCATGTAGAGCTCTTAGAATAGCGCCTCATTCTAGCAAGGGCTCTGCAAACTGTTTCAGCTGCTAGTATTTGTACTCTAATTATTTTAATAATCCAGGATGAGCCTAGCCTTGCGCTGCCAGGCTAGAGGAAGGACAAAGTAATCACTAGAAAGAAAAAAAAAAAAAAGGAAGGAAAATGTGATCAAGATCTCCTGAGTCCCACTGACCCAAGCCCATGTTCCGGAGACTGTGCCTGCAGTGGGATCTCCCAGCATCCTTGGGGGCAGCTTCCATGACTCTGCATTGAAGCAGAGGTGTCAAGACCTCTCCCTTGGACTAATCCAAGATAAGAACCATGTCAAGATGTTCCTGTACTCTGACATGATGGTGCAGCTAGCCCGGGGCATGCCTCTCTGAGATAGTGCTTGCTTGGCATGTGTAAGACCCCACAAACCCACACAATGTAGCTGATGCTAATTGTGACATTTTAGGGAACCTCTCTTTGTAACCCCAGCCTGCATCACAGGTGATGAGGCAAGAATTCATGCTCACCAAGCAACTGTAGTGGGTGCCATGGTTTCAAAACCAACATATTCCTGTCCCCAGCTGCTAGGAGGGCTGTTGTCTCACAGTTCACAGATGAATCCCTCTCCAGGGATTTTCCTGAACCAAAGAAAGCCACCTTGCCTGAGGCCAAGCACCTTTTCAGGCCATGAACAGCTGGTACGATGCAAAGATCCTGTCCCTTTGCCTCAAGCAGGCTGATTCTTCAGGGTAGGCTGGCCAGCTCATCTGTATCTCTAGGACTTTTCCAGCCTTAGCACCTGAAGCCCTACATCTGGGGATCCCCTGGGTCCTGGGGAGATTGCTCATTGATCAGCCTACCATAAGTGCATCCCAGCTCCAGGGAAAGGCCTTTGTAACAACCACAGCAAAATGAATTCATCTCTGCCAAGTCCTAGGTACTCCCCTCTCTACTTCCTTCAGTTAGCATCCTGGGGCCTCCTTGAGAATGTACCCACAGGCAGCCTGACCTCAGCCAGCATCTCCTCTTATCCGATAACTACCCAGTCCTATTCTGTCTCCATCAAGGGGCCTTGCAGTCCCCTGAGATCACTGATGCTCATGGACCCTTAAGTTCACAAAGCAAATCTAAATCGCTCCGGTCCCCACTCCACCCACCACCCCAAATGCCTTTGTCATATAATTTTCTCCTCTATACATTTCTCTCAACTGTGCCTTCCTTATCTGCTCGGAGAGAAAATCAAGCCACCTCTCTTTGGTCTTTTGGCCTAAGACAAATGTGTGCACCTGGCATAGAGAAGTGAGCATCAGCGGCCTGCCAGGTACCTCTGGTAGAGGGCATGCACCTGCAGGCTGGTTGCCAATTTTGCTTACTTGCAAAGCTACTACGAACTCAGATCCTTCTCCATGGCCTCCTGAATGGTTTTGTTTCCTCCTTTCTTTGCAGGGAAGATAATGTGTCCAGTCTTCATTCGTCAATGAACTCCCTGCTTTTCAGTTTCTCTAAGAAGCAGCTGCCATCACAGCTAGAAACAGCTAACAGCAGGCGCGTGACTGTCCCTCCTCCTGCCTGACTCTCCCTTCCACGAGATCTAGGGCCAGCTGCTCTCAGGAGAAGAGAGGGATGCCTCTCCTCCTCCTGTCTCCTCTTTTCCCTTCCCTGCTGTCTTCACCCCATCTTCCTATTCTCTTCTTGCTATGGCCCCTCCTTGCTCTCTCTTCCAATCCCCATTTGCCCCTCATTGCAGGTCCCAGTAGGGCCTTCCTCCTGCCCTTCCCTCCTCCTCTGTCCTCGCCTGCTTCATACCCTTCCCTTCTCCTCTCTCACCTTCCCATATCTGTTTTCTCCTAATCCTGGCATCCTGAAAAGACCCAACCAAGGCTCACAAGCCGGCATTCAAACCCCAGAGCTGACAAACCCTCTTCTGCTTTCTCGTTTACCAACTGGAGGCACAGCAGACCTACATCTTGGAATTGTGGAGATCCCAGGCCCTCATGTAGATGGCACTGCTGCCTGGGATGTGACACGTGGGGAATGCACCAATTCCATCCTCATTGCTCTAAAGGACAGAACACAGATTGGCGCTTCCTCTGAGAAGGAGAAGGAGCGACCCAGAAAGCCTGGTCTCCTCATTAGCATTTTGCAATTTGCTGAAAGAGAGGCAGAGAGAGAGAAATAGAGGCTGCCCCTGACTCCACCTCACCCTCTCCACCCCCCCACCCAGTACCCCCCAGCTTTCTCCTAGGATTGGGAGCCACTGTCTGGCACGGGCTCCTCCAGCAACAGCCATCAAAGTGCCACCAACACCATCTGGTCTGCCCACATCCTCACACGGGATTTATTACCTATTCCCTCCATTAGCATAAATAATATGGAGCTTGGTTTTCATGATGGTTTACATAATAAATAAAACAGGTCAATTGCCCACAAAACTAGTCTCTGTGAACAGTAACAGATTTAATTAGATTTATTTTACCCTGGGTTTGCTGGAGTGAGGCGGATGTCTCTCGTGCCAAGGATAAACTTCCCCATAAACTTCTATTTCTGGGAAGACAGCTCCCACCCTCCAAGGAGACAAAAGGAGAGAGAAGAGAGGGGAAGGAGACAAGAGGAGGGAGGAAGGGAAAACACACCAGGGGAAGGGAGGGCAGGAGAAGAGGGATGCTGGGAGTCCTGTCACCCCTCACCCTATCCACGGGTAAGCTGCAGGTCTGCTTAGGTGCAGACTTTTGCCTGAACCCTTCCAGATGCCTGACCACACACACCTGAGAGAGCCCCATGCCTACAAGAAGCTCAAGTGGTCACTGCCCAAGACCAAGTCCCCAGCAGGGCCCTTTCTTTCAATATTGTCTTCACTCCTCAAGCCTCTCAGCAAACACCATTCCCCACCATGGCGCAGCCCCGTGGAGACCCACCAACAGGAAGTTAGTCATCCCCTCCCCCTCACAGACACATCTACCCTCATACCCAAGCACCCTTCCTAACTCACCTCACTTCCAGGTAACCTCTGCTCACTTACCTGAGTTCTAGTCCTTGGTGCTGTGGCCTGCTGACGGCATCTTCCCATGCAGATCGGAGCCCCTGAAGAAGGCACAGTAGAGCTCACAGTTTCTTCCCCTCCCCCACAACCTCACCCCAGCCTGGATTTGGAACTGGGACCACAAACTCATTCTATATCACAGGCTCCCAGCTGCCCCCTGCATATAGTGGCTTTCAATAAGAGATTGCAGAATTTCTAGGCTGAGTCTCGTCTTCCTGAGTCTCTGCTCTCCCATGACCACTGAGTGAGTGACTGCTGAAGATAAGAAGGCAGATACGGGAGGATGGCAAGTTCAAGACCAGTCTGAGCACAGGCTGGAGAGAGATTCTGTCTCAAAATAAAAATAAAAACAACAGGGCTGGGGATCTAGTTCAAGAGGTAGAGTGCTTACCCAGCACCAGTCCCTACTAACACACACACACACACACACACACACACACACACACACACACTGAACGCTGTCTTTAGTGGTCACTGTTCTGCCCGGCATGGGCCATATGAGCCCAGTCCAGGCCCACTTCCCCAGGCTGGAGAAAAAGGTAATTGAGTGCCCACCACCCCTGTCCTTCTATTCTGCCCCCAAAACTAGTGACTTCCTGAGAAAACTAAGGAGGGACAGTTGGGGTCTAGGAGAAAGCCTTTTGCAAGATCACACACCAGCAAGGCCAAGATGGACGCTTGGTCTGAGGAGAGTGTGTGGAGGGGAAGGCCAGCAGGCTGTACCTGAAGGTGATGGTGGAAGCCCTATTCCAGCCCTGGCCAGGCCCTGATGCTGCCACTGCCCTCTGGCACTCTCCTCCACCCTTCACAAAGGTCAGCTCAAGGAAACCAGCGGGCTGCCTGCCTACCCAGAGCAGACTGTGGGGTGGAAGGAAGTCACTGATTGCCCAGAGATCATTTCAGGAACAAGCGGACGAAGCTGGGGCACCAGCCAAGCCCATCAGCTTCCTTTGCAGAGCTCATCTCTGCAGAATTATGCAGCCTTCTTGGCCATAAATCTGCTAATTATTCATGTGCACTGCTGGGGACCCAAGCCGGGCTGATGGGGGAAGGCAAGGAGGGTGATAGCTGGAGAAGAAATCGGCAGACTGGGGTCCCAAGAGCTGGTGGGCCAGATAGCAGCCCACCCTTTGCCTTCACCACACTCCTGTTCCCTCATTCCCTGAAACTTTTTCAGGGTCAGCTGTCACCAAGCTCAATATCACAAGGCCTTTGGACTAGGCTGAAGTACGGTTCCCACACTAGGCTTGCAAAAAGACATCATGTAGTATCCCACCTTCCTGGGGCTGGTGGGATTTGAACTCACAATCAGTGAAAGGAGTTACCAGCACTCAGTCAGTCTGGCTAGAAGACTTTTATTAGCCACACAGTGTCAGTCTCCAGCTCCAAGAGCTTTGGAGAACAGCCCCATTTGCTTGTTCATGGGGGATTATTACAGGAAGGGATTTCATGTAGATGATGTTTACCAAAACAAGCAAGCAAGGTTACAGAAGCAAAACACAGCCTTGAGTCACAAGAGCATAGGCAAAACATAATCTTGACCTAGTCAGCATGACTGATACTATCACTGCTATTGATGCTTGATTACAAAAAGTCAAAACATATCCTTGGGTTACAGAAGTCAAAACATAACCTTGGGTAGGGGTAGTCTATTTTATAGAAATTATTTATAAGCTCCTGACTAATATAGCAACTCAATACAGCTGGTGATAAGCCTCAAGGTTGTCAGTGGCCTTCAGCCAAGTTTGTGGTCAACTGCAAAGCTGCCAGCTTAGTAAATTGAGTGAAGGAGAGACGTTCTTTTGCTTTTTAGCAAGGACAAGGCTTAGGCTGATTACTGTCCATCTGACCTGAAGTTTCTCTCTACAGAGGGGTTCTGCCTGTGATATTTGGTCCTATGTTTAATAATCAATAATCTTGTTCTGTTTTCTGATTTCACATATTACAATCACACATCAGCAACTGCACTAGATTCCTTGACAGGACCATACAGCTGACATATCAGGTGACACACCCACACTTGGTTCCTGATGCCAGCCCACAGCTGGCCAGGCCCCAGCTATCAACGACAGGAAAGCCAGCAGGGAACACTCATCTTCTTATTTGAAATCAGAGTGAAAAATGGCAGCCAGGTGGATGGAATAGGACCAAGGAGGATTCACTGTCTTTAATTATGGGTAAACACAAATTTTGCATAGAAATTCTTTTCATTCAAAAGTAGAGAGGGAAGAAAATCCAACCACGCAGCTATGAAATATACTGTAATAGAAAACAATGGTTGTACCACTCTAAACTAAGAAGTGCCTTCTATTTAAAAGTAAATAAATAACACTAAAGGAAGCAAAAGGTATTTTTAGGAAGGCTTTAGCTTTTGTTTTGAATCATTTTTTTTAATTGACTCATCTTTCCTGTGCCTCATGGTCTTTTCTTTTCCAGAATATCACATAAATGGAATAAAACAGTATGTACACTTTTGAATCTGGCTGCTGATCCTTCCTCCTCCTTCTTCTCCTCCTCCTCCTCATTCTTCTGCCTCTTCCTCTTCTTTCATTTTCTTCTTTCTCTGCCTCCTCCTCCTTCTTTTTCCTCTTCCTTTTCTTCCTCTTCCTTTTCATTCTTTCTTCCTTTCTTTCTTCCTCTTCTTCCTCCTCCTCCTCCTTCTTCTCCTTCTGCTTCTTCCTCTTCTTCTTGCACTACAGTTTGAACTGAATCCTTTGCACTTGCTTACTAGCCAAGCTCTCTATCACTTGAGCTACTGCCCCAGCTCTTTTGCTTTAGTTATTTTTCCAATAGGGTCCTGGGCTTTTTGCCCTACATCTTTCTGTAGTTTGGATTATAGACATGAACCACCATACCAAACTTGTTTGTTGAGGTGAGGAGGCGGTCTCCATAACTTTTTGTCCAGACTGGACTCAGACTGTGATCCTTAGGGTGATAATGTGAGACTCCAGGCTGAGCTGCATGTGGCTTCTTACACTTCGGATAACTCTTTGTTTCTCTTGTGAGGTGAAACTGCTGGATCATGAAGTAGATGTATTTTTTAACTTTAAAGAGTCTGCTGCACTTTTGGCCAAAGAGGCCTTACCACTTTGCATGCTTACCGGTACTGTATGAGAGTAAAGCTTCTCAGAATCCCCCCGAGCACATTATCAATTTTGTTTTCTGTTTGAAACTTCAGTCAACACAGTAGGTATGTGATAAGATCATAATGGTTTTATATATTATTTCTTTAAAACAAATGATACAGCCACCCAACTGATTTTGAGTTTGGACATGTGACTAGCACTGGCCACTTGTAGCCAGGCAGCAGTGAATTTGGAGTCTCAGCTTTCAATGTTATGGAGTGTTTCTTGTTTTCAGGAACTTTGATTTCCATCATGAGAACAACATGTCCCAGCTGGCACTGGCTCAAAAAGAGACATGGAGCAGAACTCCCTCAATGAATGTGTAAGTCCACTCCTGCCGAAAAAGTACCCTTACCAATCTTCAGGTGTGTGACAATGATAATATAAATTATCATTGCTGATGATAGCATGTGGGGTTGTTTGTTACACAGCACTGTTGTGACAGTAACTAACACACTAAATTACTTAAGAATCATATTTTAAGATTTAAATAGGTGATTAACTGAATATGCTTATCTTTATGTTTAATCAATTGCATTTTAAATAAGGGGAAGTAAGTAATCAAAGATTGAAAGGAACAAAGAGATCTGGCTGAGAAGCAGGTGGCTATACAGAAAAGGACCAGCTAAGGAAATATTCTAATACTGAAATTTTTCACTATAAGCCTATAAAGACTGAAAATACATAGTGCAATACATGGAATTAGTGATGTGGAGGAATAACTTCACAAGTCATTCCAGAATGCAAAATAAAAAGATACACACTACACACACACACACACACACACACACACACACACACACACACAAATGCACACTAAAACAATCCAAACAGCTGGCATGGTGATGCAGGCCCTGTTATCCCAGCTACTTAGGCTGTAGAGTTCAAGGCCAGCTATGTTAACCTCTCCCTCCACCCCCCCACTTCCCCATTCAATCCCCAGTACCAAACAAACAAGCAAACAAGGACAAATGAGGGGTAAGGAAGAGAAATAACTGAGCCACATACACATTGAGTGTGGAATCAAAGCAATGATCAAAGATGAAGCAGAAGAAACGTGTCATGTGTTAAGACGCTTGAGTCTGAAGCTTGAAAGGAATCACTAAGTAATAGATGAAAATGTTGAAAAACATCAAGGCTTAGCTTAATTTGGGGGAAGGGAGGGGTGCTAGGGATAGAACTCAGGGCCTCATGCATGCTAAAGCTTGACATGAGTATACCCCTTTTTAACAGGAAAAAATTAACTTTTTAACTTTTCAGCAGGATAAAAAAGTAATTCCTGCAAAGGAGCCGTCCCATCCTGTAGCCAGTGTCTACCCAGGAGCAGGACAATAGAGCTTTGCAGTGTGGCTGGTCTGTATCAAAGTGTGCTGAAGACGAGAAACACACCAGATTGTGATTGCGTACTATCAAATAAACATGGTAAAATAGCTTGGTGATTTTTATGTTGATTAAATGTCGAAATGACAATATTTTGAATATGTGGATGCAATCAAATGTATTAATTTCATCTGTTTTGTTTTAGTTTTTTTTAGTGTGAGCTCTAGAAAATTTTAAATTACATATGTGGCTTGCCTGATGTGTTTAATATAAAGCCTTGCTCTGAAAGAGAGGTTGGCAAACTCTGGCTCAAAGACCAAATCAGGCTCACCACCTGCTCTTGTAAATAAAGTTCTGCTGGGACACAGCCACGCTCATTTGCGAGAACAAATATTGTCAATGGCTCTTTCACACGACGGCAGGAGAATTGTGTAGCTGCAACAGAAACCCCGTAGCCCAAAAAGGATAAAAACGTGTGTCATCTGGCCGTTTAGAAAAAAGAGTTGCCAACCTCTGCTCAGAGTCATAAATGCTGAACAAATATGTAAATTTCTGGCAAGTTTTTGAGTTTAAAAGTTGTAGCATCTTAGCTGGGCTCCAGTGGTTTACACCTCTAATTCTAGCTAGTCAGGAAGCTAATGTCTGAGGATTGTGGTTTGAAGCAATTGAATAAGAAAGTCCACAAGATTCTTACCTCCAATTAGCCAGAAAAATGCCAGACTGGAGGTGTAGCATAAATGATACAGTACCAACTGTGAGCAAAAAAAGCTGAGCAAGAATTGGAAGCCATGAGTTCAAGCCCCAGTACCAGCATAACATCTGTAGGCCAGGGTATTACGAAAAAGGGGTTCTCTGAGGGATCATAACTAACATCCACCACACTATTTTTTGTTGATTGGTTTCTTTCTGTGTGTGGTACTGGTTGTGTGGGTGCAGACCAGGGGTCTTGTACATGGCACCCAAAAGCTCTACCACTGAGGCTAGCAATACCATATTTTCAGGGCTTTGGGAGAAACAAGAAAACAGATTCTTCTTTCAACACATTCCCCCCCCCATATAAAAGCACAGCACTGTACCCCAAACACCTTGGCTGTTCTCTATTGATGCAGATTTTGAACTTCTGAGCTTTAAAGACATTTATCTGGCCAGGTGCTCGCAGCTCACATCTGTCATCTTAGCTACTCAAGAGGCTGAGATCTGAAGATTGCCGGGGCAGGAAAGCTTGTGCAACTCTTATCTCCAGTGAAGCACCAAAAAGCCAAAAGAGGTTCAAGTGGTAGAGTGCCAGCCTTGAGTGAAAAAGCTAAGGAATAGCACCTGGGCCCTGAGTTCAAGCCCTAGTACCAACATACACACACACCAAAAATAGCCTACATATGTTTGGGTAATTTGTTACAGCAGCAGGAAACAAAAAGTTGACAACAAACAATGATAGAATGAGTATCATGCCAATAGAAATCACAGCTATGTTAATATCAAAGTATCAATTGCAGATATTGCTAAATACTTCTTCCAATCAACTTCCAGTTCTTACCAGATCTTGATATTAAATGTATCAATAAACTAGGTCCTGGCTATTACTTATAACTCTAGACATTTGGAAGGCTTAAATCTGGAAACATGGTTCTAGGACAGCCTGGGCAAAAAAGTCTGAGAGATTTCATCTCAGTGGAAGAAGTCAGCCATGGTGGTACACACCAGTCATCCCAGCTAGAACAGAAAGTCTGAAATAGGTAGAAAAAAGAGCCTATCTCAAGAAACAATCAGAGCAAATAAAAAGGCTGGAGGTGTGGCTAAAATGCTAGAGTACCTGCCTAGCAAACACAAGTTCAAACTCAAGTACCACCACCAAAAAAGAAAAAATAGATTATAAATATATATGTATATATATATACATATATATATATATGAACTTGACAGATACCACTTATCCGATTTCTATGTGAGTGTGTGCTGGTGCTTGAACTCAGGGCCACCAGCTCTTAGCTTTCTTATCTCTTGGCTGGTGTTCTACCATTTATGCCATGCTTCTAGTCTCAATATATCAGATTTTTAAATCACTTGGTAATCGCACTAATTAGCTGTCTTTGGAATGCAAATCCTTTATTTTCTGTTTCAGAAAATAACTGGGCTTCCTCAGACTGCCAGCCAAGTTCATGGAATGCAGACAAGAACCCTGGCTATAGTTAATGCCCGGCTTACTTCAACATTCCTCTATAGAAAGATAATAAAGGTCTTTGCAATAATTTGATCTGACATTGATACAACTGCCTCCTTTGGCATCTCTGAGTGAGTCTTGAAGGGTGGGTACCGAGGAGTGGAATTTCTGGGTCAAGGGCATGTGGAGATTTTAGTTGAAAGGTTCTACTCATGTGCCTTCAATCGTGTCCCTGCTGTGAGTGAGCCCAGCAGACCTCTTCCCTACAGCCCAGCTACCAGCCACTGTATTATTTCCTAAAACAACCAGGGAAAATCATTTCCATGGCCCTTTCACTTTTGTCATCCTGATTCTCAAAATACTTCTCTGGGGTTTATTTATTTATTTATGTAGCCATTTCACCCTGTGTGAGTTTGCCAATTCATATCTTTTATCCTATTTTATACTGATCTTATTTTAATTTTCTTCTGGATTTATGAGTTCTTATTTACTCTGATTATTGTCTGTTCTATATTGCAAGTATTTTCTCCTTGCCTCTTGCTTTATTGGGCTCTGTTTATAACATTCTTTTGTCTTACAGAAAATTTTTAATTTGGATGTAGACATAATAATCAATCTTCCCTTTTATGCCTTTTGCATTTGGAGTCTTATTTAAGAGAATCTTGTCTACTCTATTGTTATATCTTTCTATATGTATTCTTATATTTGTTTGGTTTATTTCAATGACTGAGTTTTTAATGCATCTGAAATTTTGTTTTGTGCATAATAGAAGGTACGAATCTACATTTGTTTATTTTATGGGTGGCTAGCCAATTGACTCACTATTACTTATCCTTCCTTGGCTTATTTAAATAGCCAACGTTATTCTACACTGAAGCCACATATTCTGTAACTTAATAAGGATTTATTGTGGTCCTGTTCCTTGTCAGGTAGTATTCTAGGCAATAGAGATAAGACAAAAGAATGCATAGACCAGGCACTGCTTGGATTATAAAATCACAGTAGAATCCTAGCTCCTCAAGAAAAAGGCTGAGATCTGAGGATCACAGTTCGAAGCTATCCCAGGCAGACAAATCCTCATGATACCTTACCTCCAATTAACAGCAAAACACTAGAAGTAGAGATGTGAATAAAGTGTCAGAGTACCAGCTGTGATTGAAAAACTGAGCAAAAGCAAGAGTCCCTGAGTTCAAGCCCTAGTATTGGCACATAGAGAAAAAATAGAAAAACAAAGCATATAACATGGTGAGAATACAAATTACATGACCAATTTTACAGTAAATATTACTTTGTAACGTTTCTCTATTTTAAAAAAAGATTTAGGGCTAGAAGTGTGGCTTAAGTGTTAGAGCATCTATCTGCCTAGGAAGTACAAGGCCTTGAGTTCAAACCCCAAAATAAACAGATAGATAGATAGACAGATAGATAAAAGAACAAGAAGGAAGTAATGTTTGTTACACACTGGATAAGCAAGGTAACTTCACTAAATCAATAAGAAAATCTAAAAACTCCATTAGGAATATGAAGAAAGGACATAAATAAGAAATTTACAACACAAAATTCCATAAAGGCAATAAATATATGAAAAATTTCAGCATCACCAGCAATAAAAGAAATTCAAATTAAAATAGTTAGACATATATTTTGCCTGTCGTTTTAGCCAGGCTTTTAAAATATCATCATACTAAGGGCTGCCAAAGGTTCAGAGGAAAGGCAACTCTTCTGTCCTGCAGTAGGAGTGTAACTTGTCACAATCGTTCTGCTGGGCAATTTATTTAGAAGGATCCAAAGCTTTAAAATGTCCATACCCTTTGATAAGACAATCTCATTTATAACCATTTCTCCTAAGGACATAATTAGAGATATGCATGAAGATTTATTTCCAAGGTGGTACCCAGCAGTGGAATATATAATAAAAATAATAATAAACAGCAAAAAAAGAAAACAATTTATTTACAATCCTCAACACTAGGGGATTTGTAAACTAGATTACGTGAGAGCCACATGATGGAATTCTATATGGTCATTAAAAAAATCACATTCTCAAATCATATTTAATTTTAAAGAAAAGTGCCCAAGGTAGAAAGCCAAGCAGAAATAAAAAGAATGTCAGGCTCTGCATCGATTACTGAATGATGGATGTCACAAATAAGTCTGTTCAGCGATGTGACTTGGCTCCCCCAGGCCCAGGCACCACCCCAGCTCTCTGCTGCTTCTTCCCAGCACTGCCTTCTCTCTTGGCAGTGCCTTCTCTCTTGGAGTCTCTGCCACCACATCTACAGGGTCTTACAAGGCCACCGTTGCTGGATCTCATCCCATCAGCAGCACCCATACTCCACCACCACTGTCCACCACATCCAACCAAACCCATTATCAATGAATCTGCAATCATCTAGCACCAAGGCTTAGCAAAGACTTTCAAGATCTAGAATCCCAACTTAAAATAGCTAGATGAAGAGTTCATTCGTTCACATGACCAAAACCACCGGAAGTCTCCTTCATTGGTTACCTGCATTACAGAAGTGTCCAGGACCAGTATTACAAATGTCCTCCAATTACTCCTCCACTCCAACCCTTCCTCCACTCCATTTCCTGCTTTTTCTGGTTTTAGATTCGATCAGAGAAGAATGGACTCTTTCCCCATAGTCCCAATTTAATAGGGAAAGTTTCTGATTGGCTGGACCAGGTCATCAGCTTCTTAGTGACTAGAATGGTGAGCACTGTGATTGGCAGTTGCCATGTGAACCGTGAGGACAGAACAGGAAGTGGTGCAGCCTACCTCCCCACCCCCACTCCTGCCCCCTATCCCCATTAAGAAAGGAACAGGGACCACACAGACAGGTCATATTCCTCACTTGGGCCAGAGGGATAACAAAGAGGTACTCTCAATATCCCCTTTGTTTTGTAGTCAAATTGCCCTTTTAATTTTGCTTATGTCCACTCTCTTCCATGAGCCCAGGTTAGGGAAACCTCTGAGTTAAACTCCCCATTGATTTGTTCAGTTGCATCTCTCCCATCAAGCCCTAAGTTCCTCTTAATAGCTTCTGTTGTGTTCATACCTTCTGTGGGTCAAGCACCCTAAGTACTGCATGCTATGTGCTTCAATGGCTAAGGTCAGCAGGGACAGGTACAAATGCAGACTCACCTGTTAATATGCTTCCAATTATTTAAGTGTCCATCCATCTTTATAGGAGCCCTGAAACCTCATCCTTTCTGCAGTATTCCAAAGACTGGATTCTGCCCGCCCAGTGGAACCCTGCCTGGGAACTGAGGAGGAAGGAATTCTACAGCACCCCCACCCCTCCAGCATCCAGGGTTCCAGCTCTTGGATCGTGCATGTGTGTATAGACACATACACCCTTAGATGTCTGGCCACCCCATAGGAAGTTTGTATTTGCCTTGTATTTGCACAACTCTCAAAGGAAGTTTCAGGTACTTCACTCCATTTCTGTTCTCACCTACACAAAGAGAGCTGGCTGGCTCTTCTGGAGATTAAAAAAAAATATTGTTTATAAGTGCTGGTGGCTCACATCTACAATCCTAACTACTCGGGAGACAGAGATCTGAGGATCACCGTTTGAAGCCAGCTCAGGCACAGAAATCAAAGAGACTCATTTCCATTTATCCAATAAGAAGTCAGAAGTGGAGGTATGGATCAATAGTAGAACTCCAGTCTTGAGCAGAAAAGCCAAGTGAACATGTGAGCCCCTGTGTTCAATCCCCTGTACCAGCACACATTTTTAAAAAAGAAAGAATTGTGGTTGTATCTTGTGCCATGTACTATGTCCATTTCTCCAATTAACTACCAAAAAGCCAGAAATAGTGCTATAGCTCAAAGTGCTTGAGCACAAAACCAGGGATAGTATCCAGGCCCTGAGTTCAAGCTCCAGGACCAGAACAAAATTAAAAGGAAACCCAGGGATGGGAATGTGGCTTAGCATGCTTGAAGCCCTGGGTTCAATTCTCAGTATCACATAAACAGAAAAGGCCACAAGTGGCGCTGTGACTCAAGTGGTAGAGTACTAGCTTTGAGGAAAAAAAAGAAGTTCAGGGATAGTGCCCAGTCCCTGAGTTCAAGCCCCAGGACTAGCAAAGAAAAGAAAAAGAAGGAAACCCAGCAATTCCACCCCCATACCCTCAAAAATGGAAACATGTTCAAATAAAACCTTAGACATAAATGTTCATAGCAGCACTATTCACAATAGCCAAAGACTTAAAGTGTCCACCACCAGCTGAAGAATGAGAATGTGGCATAATCATACAGCAAATGATTACTTAGACATTAAAAAGGAATGGAGTACAACTACATGCCAGGAGGGAAGACTTTTAAAATATTATCCAAAGTCCCGTGTTATGTGATTCCTTTTGTATGAAACATCATGTAAGGCAAATCCATAGACACACAAAGCCTGCCCGGGAAGAAAAGGGAGCAGGGAGTGGTGGCCGCAGGGGAGGAAGGAGCAGGATGTGGAACTCGGAGGCAGTGATGCTTATACCACTATTTGACTGCATTTAGTGCTTCTGAAACATACATTCAAAAATGGTTAAAATAGCCACATTTGGATTATATATATTTTACCACAATAAAAAATGAGTCAGAGGAAATGTCAGGGGATCTTAGAGTATCGCACCTGGCCCATCTTAAGTATAATAGGATCTTAGATTATATACACTAGGCAGGGGCCGAACCTCTGCACCCCAGCCTTCCTCCATTCCTTCCTCCCTCCCTCCTTTCTTCTTTCCTTCTTGCTCTCTTCCTTCTTCCCTCCCTTCCTATGTTCCTTCTTCCTTTTCCTTCTTCTTGTCTTCCTTCCCCCTCCCTCTCTCCCTTCCTTCCTACATTCCTTCATCCCTACCTTCCTTCCTTTCTTCCTTCCTTTTTTCTTTCTTCTTTCTTCTTTTCCTTCTTCCCCCTCACTTCCCCCTTCCATTCCTAGCTCCCTCCTTTCTTCCCTCCCTCCCTCCTTCCCTTTCTTCCCTCCTTCCTTTTGTTCTGTCTTCTTTCCTTCCCTCCCCACTGTTCCTCCCTATAAAGAGAGACTTGGGATGCTAGCAAGGGAATGAAATCACCTCCCTACCACCCTACAGAGCCCAAATGCCATCCCTGAGAGCTGAGCTAGTGCTTTCTAGTCAGGTGACCTGATGTCTGGGTAGTGGGTGGTAGAGAGTCAGGGAAAGGAAGGAAGAATTCTTCCTGAGCTTCTTTCCAGCTGAGTGGAAGACAGCCTGGGAGGGTGTCCACCATCCATCAGAGCCCTCGTCTTACCTGCCACAATGGTCAGAGTTTGTCCTCTTTCATCTCAACTCTCCAAACTTAATTTAAAGTTTCTCTCCTTTGAATATGCCCTGGCTGCAGAGAAAACAGCAACAAGCTGCCAGAGAGAGATGATTGTCTGAACAGATATTGCAGCGGCTTAAATGAAAAACTGTCCCTGGAAGAGCCTGAGGGAGCAAGTAAAGTGCTTGGGGACCAGGAAAGGAGCAGGGGTAGTGGAGAGGATCCAAGGAAGGCCAAGCCTCCATCAGTGGTTATTAATCCCCCCTCCATTCTTTTAACTATCACCATAATTTGGGAGGAGGTGAAGGGGAAAGGTTGCTTTTCTTCACTGAGTATTGTCTTGGCAGGAAGAAACTTCCAGGTAACTTACTTTTGGTCTATGAAGTTGAGCTGATCTTCCCGGGACTCAGCATGGGTAATAAATTTTGAGATCTGGGGTGTCCATATAGAATGAGACCCCAAGACTCCACAAGGCAATTGTTACTTCTGCCACTGACAAGAGTCAGATCAGCAAGCACACTGGACAGGCAGGACAGTCCATCCACATTTTATCCCTAATGCATTGCTGTACCTTGCTCTGATTGATCAGAACTTAGGTTCACAGTCTTACACAATTGGCTGGTTTGATATAGGGTCAAAAATTTACTCCATCAATCACCGGAGAGCAGAACAACTGGCCAAAGTAGGAACTAGATTTTGTTTTGTTTTGTTTTGTTTTTAATCTTTTGTTCAGAACAGAATGCAATGCAATTGAAATAACTTTTTGTTTCAACCAATTTCATAAAGTGTCCTGAAATGACACATAAACAATTTAGGATACATAACAATATGGTAGCTGTCCCTAAAATGGTGTTGCTAAATGTCCAACAAACACTGGACTGAAGGACAAGATCACCACTCACTTCTCATGGCACTCCGGGAGGGTGCCATGGCCCAGGCCCTGAGAGAGCTCAATTGCAGCCAAAGTTCCTCCAAATAGGGCCAACCTGGAAACCACATTCTGTTCCCGGCCTCATGATCACCTCCGCCCCTCCTGGGCCCAAGGCCTGTCTCCATGTCTCTCCCCCAAAGACTTCCAGCCCATGCCTTTTGGTTTCTGTTGTCTGCTGTTGCTTCTTTTTCTTCTCTTTTTTATTTTCAGCAATAACCAGGTGGATCAGGACCAGGATGGACCCAAGAAAGGCTGGCTGCTTCATCTGTGCATCATCCTTCTCTTGTAGCAGGCTCCAGGATTTGCTGACATCCACAGGCCCTCTTTAAAGTTTTGTTGTTGTTGTTGTTGTTGTTGTTGTTTTTGCATGGGATGGTGGTAGTACTGGTCCTGGGGCTGGAATTCAGGTCCTGAGCACTGTCCTTGAGCTTTATTGCTTAAGGCTAGAGCTCTACCACTTGAGCCACAGCTCCACTTCTGGTTCTTTTTTTTTTTTTTTTTGGTGGTTAATTGGAGATAAAAGTCTCACAGATTTTGCTGCCCAGGCTGGCTTCAAACCAGGATCCTCAGATCTCAGCCTTCTGGGTAGGTAGGATTACAGGCACCCGGCTCTTGACAGCTGTGGTTCCTCCTTTGTCTCTGCGGCCCTGTCATGCTGCTTACCACAGTTACTCACCTCTCATCGCCTCTGCCACAGGAGCGGCTGTGTGGCCCTGACTGCTCACTTGTGGCTGGCCTTTGTGGTCTTTCCACTGTGTTCTCCAGCTTTGTTGTGTACTCGTGAGAACTCATTAGCTTCTGCTGCCTCCAGAGGGAGGAGCCAGCAGGCTCTCCTCCTTGGCCATTACAGCTTCCTCGCTCTGATGCAAGGTTGATGTTACAATATGGGGCTGGAGCAAGGATCCAGCCCCTACAAGTCAGAGTCCATGTCCCAGTGCATCTCATCCTGCCTGGGGTTGAAGGACCTTTCTGCCTCTGCTTGCCCCACTTGA
>NW_012267397.1:1525333-1552732 GCF_000151885.1 Dipodomys ordii | reverse complement strand
CTCCTCCTCCTCCTCCTCCTCCTCCTCCTCCTCCGCTCTGTTCCTACTCACTGTGCCCCTTTCATTCTGGCTGGGGGTGGACAGCCCAAGTATTTAATAGAGACCAAGATACTGGGGGGGCGAGGGGGCGGACAGAATGCTGGAGGCTCCCTGCTATGATTTGGCTCAACTCTCTTGTTACTGGATCATGGGGAGATAAGGGGAGAGGCAGAAAGAAGAGAATTGAGAGGAAGCCCTTGGGATCCTGGGGCCTGAGGTCAGTATCTCTTCGCCAGCATCAACCCACAGTATTTCAATATGTTGGCCATTAGAGTTGTCCTGCTGTTTGGCTTCTGCATCCTTCCGCCATCTGCAACCAATGCCTTGTATGAAATCTCTTCTGTCTGGAAGATTTAAAGAACCTTGTCTTTTCCGGGCTGGATGGTGACTGATTTAACATCTGACATTGGAATGCCTCTTGAGGGAGCAAGTGTCTTGGTATAGGGAAATACCTTGCTACGGGTGTGATCTGACAAGAGACAGGGAGCGAATGGGAACTCTAAACTATTCTGCATGGATAGCAAGTAGAAACTGGATGGTGGGAGGAAAGAGGGAGGGCGGGGGTGGGATCATTAAACAACATAACAGGAGGAAGACTCTCAGGTGGTAGAAATGGCTGAGGGGCTTTTGGAAATGGGAACATCAAAGATGGGCTTTTATGCTGCTGGTGTTCTACAATCTATAAATTCCTTCCTCTCCCCATCCTTTGCAAATGTCTGCTACCCACAGAGATTTTGTGTGCCCAGCCATGCTTTGTTTTAGGGGTGGAGGCTGATGTTTTTTAATGGAGCATAAAGAAAAGAATTGAGGTCCATGTCTGGGCTGACTCTGGGTGAAACCGGCAACACTGGCAGGGGGTAAGAGGATGCATAAATGGAATTAATTCAATGCAAGCAGGAGCTCTGAGCTGCAAATGACAATGAGTGTAAACGCTAATCTCCCCATGTTTAGCATGTGCCAGGCTCCACTCTAAACACAGCCCAGCAACAAGCCTGGCCCCAAACAGGTACTATTGTTATTTACCTGCCAAGGATCTGAGAAACCTCAGCGCAGGTCTGTGGGATTTGAACCCACACAATTAGACTCTAATCTGTTCCGACCTAAGACTTGTGCCAACCCCACCAGGACTTTGCAGGAATCTTGGGAGACTTTGGGTAGGTACGCAGAGTGTTGAATTCAGGGTGTGAACTGATTCAAGCTGATCTCTAAGGGCCAGAAATGCCAGGCTTCTCCCACATAGGAATTTTCCCATCAGTCTCTTTGACTAGGCTGAGCTCCACGGTGCAGAGACTTTATTCCTGGGTGATCTTTGATCTCCCCTAGAGTCCCAGGCCAGTAGGAAACAGCTCAAATTCAAGCTTATTGTCTGAATAAGTGGAGAGGAAGTTGTGTAAGCTTCCAAGAAAAAACAAGATATTCCTCTGGGCTGGGAAGGTCCTGGAACCAGAATGAAGGAGACATTTGTTTCCTTTGTCACCTCCCCTCCCCCGGCGCTAATTCCAGCACTGCCACCACCCATGCAGGCGTGAAGCTGTGGCTCTTTCCTAATTGAGAAAGAAACATCTTCAAGTCAAGGCACATCAAGGCAGGGTAGAGCAGGCGGGGCTGGCGAAGCATCATGCCTTTCCAAGCTGCTTTTTTTTTTTTTTGCCGCTGTCGTGTTTAGCTCTCCTTGTATGTTAAGATGTGAATGCCACCCTCTTTGAGGGCCCCCCCCAAAAGAGAGGGTGCTGATAGCTTCTCAGAGACAACTCTCCTGGGAGTTGCAGAGGGGAAGAGGAGGGTCTCTCCAGCAAAAAAGTAGTCTTCTCTTCAATACTGTCTCTTTCAGGGTCAAGTCTTGCATTTTCTTGATTTCATTTTCTTGTGATACAAATGGAGATGTAACAACCCTTGTCTCAGCGAACACAGGCAGCAGGCAGCTGGGAAGGGCTTTGTTCTCCACATGGGCATGCAGCCACTCCTGGGAACCATCTCTGGGGACCACAGGGATAGGAGCTCCCCTCCTCCCTTGGTCATCCCCACCTCTCTGGCATGTACAAACATACACACATGGCATATGGCATATACATGCATGACTAGGCCCCAGAAACCAAAGGTCTATTCCAGGTGTAGCCAGGCTGAAGAAATGGGTGAGGTCAAAAGCCAGTCCCAGGGGCTAGGAAGGTGGCTCAGTGGTAGAGCTCTTGCCTTGCATGCATGAGGCCCTGGGTTTGATTCCTCAGCTCCACATAAGCACAAAAAAGGGGGGGAAAAGCCAGAAGTGGTGCTGTGGCTCAAGTGGTAGAGTGCTAGCCTTGAGCTGAAAAGCTGAGGGACAGCGCCCAGGACCAGAGTTCAGGCCCCACGACCAGACCAAAAACAAAAAGCCAGTCCCAGTGACCTGTGCAGAGCTTACCTCCTTCTTGGGCCACAGCACCAGTAGGGGCTGTACAGGAAATGTAAGTAAGAAACAGCGTGGCTTAGACTAGAGCACTATATTCACAAGCAGAAGGAAAGAACAGACCTGAGAGCTGAAGGCAGGACCAGGGATTGAATGGATTGATGGGGTCACAGATCTCTGGCCTGGGGGATGGTTTTTAGAGGTATCATTCCTGACACAGACAGCCAGTGGGGAAGGTGATGAACTTTATGGCTCAAAGGGCATCTGAGGAGAGATGTTCAATGGGCCTTTGGGCACATGGATCTGGTACTCAGGAGATTCAAGGATCCTTGATATATAGATGACAACAAACACCACCCAATGGACTGCTTCACCCACGAAATGGAAGGCCAAGTGCCTCAATGTGAAGAGTCTCCTCTACAAGAAAGACAAGGTAAGAAACTGGGACAGAAATCCAGGAGCCCTTAGTGCGTTCACACTTAAAAGTCATATTCAAAGAAAGAGGTTGTGAGCAAGAGGGGAAGGAAGAACCAGTAGGTAGATAGGAATAAAAAATGGTGTGCTTTGGGGCTAGGAAAGTGGGTCAGTGGTAGAGCGCTTGCCTTGCATGCATGAGACCCTGGGTTCAATTCCTCAGCACCACATAAGCAGAAAAAGCTGGAAGTAGAGCTGTGGCTCAGGCGGTAGAGAGCTAGCCTTGAGCTGAAGAGCTGAGGGACAGCACCCAGGCCCAGAGTTCAGAGCCCATGACCGACAAAAAAAAAGGCAGGCTTAACACATGTCAGAGAACCCATGCTGGTGCTTCTTGTTCCCATTATGCTTTAGGCTCTTGCTCAGATATTTCTTCTTCCCTATTTGTCTGTTCAGCCAATAGAAAGAGCCAGAGTGGAGCATGCATGAGCCATCAAGCAATCAGCACCAAGTCCAAGCAAGGAGATATGGGAGGAGCCTTGTGCTATAAAAAAACGCCCTCCAAGATGGCTCCAATGGACTCCTCTTTGAAGCCCCTCAATATATGGAGAATCTTGCTATTTTCCTTTGCTGCTCATTTTCATATAAATCTGATCTGTCTGCTTTAAACACTTTAGTGTCTTTTTAATTTTTTTAGTGGATGGAGAAAAATCTATACCCCCTAGAGAGCATGAAGCACCAATCCAACGGTGGCAGGAAGGCAGACAAGAGGAACAAGAGTGTCCATCAGGGCTGACATATATACACAAATACTTCATATATAAATACACACACAAATACTTCATATATATACATATATATATATACACATATATCTACATATATGTATATATATGAAGTATTTGTGTGTGGAGGTAGAGGATGCAATATCCAAGCAAGGCGTTCTTCATGAACACGAGTTCCAGCCAGGGGAGGTGGATATGGAAGGAGCAAGCACTGCTTGGCTGAAGTGAGAGGGCCAATGCAAGCATGAGGAGGGTGAGGCCAAGTCTGACCAGGGAGCTGCACGTAGGGACAGAAGGGCAGCTGGAGGCCCGGCACTGACCTTCCTTCCTTCAGCTGTTTGCTGCTCTGTTGTGTGATGACTTCCTGTTGATGCTGTCCTGGGCCCTGATGGTCCCCATGGCCCCGTGGAAGCTTCTATGACCCCATCCATCCTAGAGTTCTGAAAGGCCCACTCACCTAGGTCCATTTCCTGCTAAACTCAACTAATGCCTCCCTGGACTTTAGAATCACCACCGCCCCCAACACACACACACACACACACACACACACACACACACACACACACACAGAACACACTCCCCCTGACCAACACCAGGGGATCAAGCCACTTTGCTTTCAGTAATTTTCAGATACATTTTCAGTTAGGACTATGGCCTGGGAACACAGGGCCAAATGAGGAGAACAAAAGAACACCCTGAAACTCAGAGATTTGTCCTACCCATTCCAATCCTCAACAGCCGAGGCCTCACCAAATGCCCCTGCCCAGTCCTGAGCAGTACCATTTCAGTGTCTCAGAGCACGGACTGAAGCTGTCCTCAGCTGAGCTTTCTCCTTGCCAGTCTCTGAGCCTGGCTTCGAGCTTGCCACATGGCCATGATGCTCCTCTTTCCTCTCTTCCCACTGTCCCAATAGGTGGCCTAGAGAATCCATAAGCCTGTTCCAGGTCCCTGCCAGCCAAGGACCATGTGCTTTCTGACTCACTGATCCTCATGAAGTCTTTGTATGAGTGGTGTTTGTGTCTGAGGCTCAGAGAGGTGAAATACTTCCTCCCCATCACACAGCCAAAAGAAGTCAGACTACATCAAGAACCTAAAACTAGGGACATTTCCTTTATACCACTCTCTCTCTCTCTCAGCCTTGGGCAGCACTTTAAGAAATGCCTAGGCCAGGGCAAGGGCCATGGGGTCACTTGGCTTGTAACTAGGAAGGCAGAGCCACTCGCTGAGGGTTGTCAGGAAACATCTGGAGAGCCTTGGTGGTCCCAGGGGTTAAAGCTAGGACCACAGGGAAATTCCTGAGAGTTGTGATAGGAGGTTTTAGCTCACTAAAAGGAAGGCTTCCCATAGCAAGGACTGACACATGAGGGAGGTGTTAGGTTTTTAAAAAGAGGTATCCGAGTAAGAACAGCACCAGTACGCACGTGGTATTCAGGTAAGGGGTAGGTTTATTCAGTAGACCTGCTGGACCAGGCAAGGTTGGCACTCCACGTGGCTGGCAAAGACCTGGGAATGAGAGAGAGAGCTGGGGAAGAGAGGAAAGAGAGAGGAAAGAGCTAGAAAAGAGCAGAGAGAGCTAGAAAAGAGCAGCGAGAGAGGGCCTCTGGGCCTGGGCTAGGCCTTATCTAGGGTAAGGGCAGAGAAAGGTGTAGCCACATCAAATTCAGATGTGACCTCAGTGGATGCAGATGTGACCTCTTCCAGGTGTCCCAGTTGCCTAGGTAACACAGGTACTGGGTGGAGACTTTGCTGCGAGGAGGGTGGAGTCTGCTGGCCATCCAGGAGCAGACCTTACAGGAGGATCTGGCTTTTGGATAGAATCCAAGTAGCTGGGAGGGAAATACACCCCTCCCCACCAGAGATGCCAGCAAGAAAGTCCTCCACCAGGAAGGGTCCAACCAACTGATCCCAAATGCTCTTTCACCCTGAGATCCTTGTGAATCCACAGAAGGCAGCAAGTGACTCCCTGCCCCACCCCCTTAGGCGGCACGTGCCCCCCCGCCCCCCCCTTCTCACCAGCCCACTAGTCTCACACTTGCATCTGCACACTTTTTTACGATATGAATATTTAAATGTCATCTGATTGCATTATGTGTCATGAGTTGGGATAAAGGGGAAAAAACTGGATCTTGAAAGGCACCTCTTCCTCTCTGTCTTATAGGAAGCCAGACAAATAAATCCAGTCCTACGTACGTCACAGTTCCTGTAGGCTTCTTCCCCCGCCTCTCAGAAACTCTCTCCTGGCAGCCACTGATAGGCAGCCACCAGCTCCTAAACAGCAGGTAGGGGCCGCTCACCAGGTTTCCACTGCCCCTGGCTCCCCATACATGGCCCTACTCCAGCCCCAGGAATCTGCTTGTATGCCCCCTCCCCCAGCACATGCCCAAATATGGCTCCCAATACCACACACCCATCCCCCCCATACCACACACCCATCCAATCTCTTCATGATGATCCTAGAAGCAGACACTACCATCCTGTCCCCAGAGCTCCTTCCAGCACCCCTGTCTCCAGACAGAACTGATGACCTACAGCCAGGCTAGAGGGAAGCCCATGGGGCTGGCCCCACCCCCTCTCATTCTGCCCACCTATCTCCTACTCGTTGTGCCCAGTAGCCAAACCCAAGCACAAGCGGGGCGGGGGGGGGCCCGCGGGGGAGGCAGAGGAGCCCCTTGAGGTCTGAGATGTTCCTGGAGGTCAGTCCTGAGACACAGGGCTATAGCGGAGAATGGGCCCACATCCAGAGAGACCCATGAGGACATGTAACATGCCTCTGCTACCCACCAGGAGAAAAACTAAGGCTTCTCAGTCTCTGGCACAGAACAGTAGGGCCTATCTGCTGGGCTTGTAGCCTGGACTCTGGGCTCCTGCCTACATCCTGCCTGGGGGCATCCCGCAGACAGCCCAGTGAGACCTTTAACTAAAGAAAAGTCCCAAGAGGACTGCACTGCCCAGCTGTTAAGGAATCGTTTTGTAATTATATATATAATATTATATTATTATAATATTATTGTATTACATATATATTAATGAGGGAGGCAGGTATTCTTTAAAGAAGGAATTGTCCTTAGGAGAGGAACTTAAAGGTGCAAAAGGCCTATGTGCATCTGATCATAGAAAAGAATATTTATTGAAATGAACCTCAGGAAATGGAAACAAGAGGTCTGTTGTGGTTTTTTTCTCTTTGTTACTGCTTTCCTTTTGTTTGTGTCTTACTTGTTCTTTTATCTGTCTTGGGAGGGTAATGGGGGGGACAAAGGGTGAACAAATGCAGCAGTGGCACTCACTAGATACTACGTTGAAAATGACCTATACAAACTTGTGGATGGAGACTGGAGGGAAAAACTGGGAGAGAATGAGGGAAAGGGTGACACTGTCTTAAAAGAAATGTACTCTTTACCTGATTTCTGTAGCAGTAAGCCCATGTCTTGTTACAACAATTTAAAAATTAAAATAAGAAAGAATTGTTATCCTGTTCCTAAGGTCTCTGCCTAATTCTAGAAACAAATGGATGGACTTTTTGTCCCCCTGCTAGGCAATTGAAACCCTGACTCCTCCCATTTGTTCTCAGAAAAAAAAGTGGGGAGCTCCTTTGATTCCCCCTCCCCAAGGTCTCCAAGTGCAAGGCTACAGCTCTTTTCCACTGGGGGCCAGCTGGGTGGGATTCGCTCACTTGCTCCTGGTCTGGAGCTGAATTTCCATCACTGTTGGGAGCCAGAGCCCCAGCCCAGGAGGATGGAGTGTCCAACCCACTCCTCCCTGCCCTCCAGACCCCAGTGACAAAAGTGTCTGGAAACAAAGGCTTCCTGCTGAGGTCCAAGGCTTCTCCTCAAGGAACCACTTCCCCAGCTAAATACCACCCTCTGGAGACTCGGTAATGACCTTTTCAAGTCTCGCTCAGGCGCCTGCCTTGGTATTTAGAGAACAGCCTGGTCTCTGGGGAGGAAGGGAAGAAATAGTTCTTCATGCTACTTCTGAAGGCTGTCCCCATGAAGAGCCAAGAGCAGAGAGGCTCACCTCCCCTCCTGAAACGGACTGAATCCCGGCCATCATTTTTCCTTCTCTGCAGCAGCGACCGATTTGAGGATGCATTATAACAACTGTCACTCAGGCTTCCCCAACAGTGCGCACCGGTATGTACTCACAAGAATGTCAATGAGTGTGTGTGTGTGTGTGTGTGTGTGTGATGTATTAGAGCTCTAAGTATGTACGCCCCAACTGTGAATGCTGACAAGGAATTGGAGGCTCTGGTGGTGCATTTTTGTTTTATTTTGTGTTTGTTTTGTTTGTGCTAGTACTGGGACTTGAACTCAGGACCTGAGTGCTGTCCCTTAGCTTTTTCTTTCAAGGCTTGAGCCACAACTCCACTTCTGGCTTGTTGTTGTTGTGTTGTTGGTTAATTAGAAATAAGGATTCTCATAGGCTTTCTTGACCAGGATGGCTTTGAACTACCATCTTCAGAGTAGCCAGAGTTACTGTAAGCATTATGCCCACCTTTGGTCCTCAGCTCCACCCAGACCTGAACCCCTCCCTGCCCTGGAGCTCCAGCCATACAGCTGGCCCCTCCCTCTCTCCACCCAGACCCACCTGAACTCCCATCTACCTCACTTCCTACCCCCAGACCTTGCTGCTACCTAGATAGTGGAGGCTGCCATGTGCTCTCTCTTTGGGGAAAATATGGCTCCTCTAATAAACCTTGTAATAATCTTTCTCCTGTGCCTGCCTGCCTCCGCATGGTCCCCTGGCATGGGTGTGGTAGATCCTTTCATGGATCCTTTCAACTACAGGTGTGAGCCACTGACACCAGAGCTGATGGTGGGTTTTGCAGGTCTGCCTGTGATTCCACTCACCTGCTTCATCAAGGGTATCACTTAGCTGGCAGCATAGGAGGTGGTCTTAGGAGCCCCAGCAGGGTACCTGGGATGGGAGATTTCTGCTTTCCACTCCCCACATCCCAGCACAACTGGCCTGGCCGGGTGAATCTCTGCTCCAGGGCTCTCAAGCTCATACCAGCCCCCAGCCCCCAGCCCCACCCAGCCCCCAGTCTGTCTTCTCCCCTTATCCACTGCTTGGGAACAAGGAGTTTTCAGAATAGGTAGCTGTAACTGTGGCTTCACTGGGTTCGGGGGTGGGGGTAGGGGGTGGGGACAGGTCTCTGTGCTGCCCACCTTGCCCTCTGCTGGCCAGGGCTGCCAATGGGCTCCCCTGGAACGGATAGGGCAAGTGGCCGGGGTCCCAGAGTGCATCCAGCGCATAGTGCACCCTCAGGAGATCAGGACGTCAGTGAGTACAGTCACTGGGCCTGCATTCTAGGCAGAGAGAGTGTAAAGACAGTCACAGAGCCATGGTTCAAACAACAGCTGAGCCTAAGAATTGTAGCCATGTAGTGAGGGTCTGCGGGGGCAGCTGGACATACCTGGGGTTGTATTTGGACCTGGAGAGGGGGTGCTGTCCACATCTCCTACCAGGAGCCCAGCCCTCCTTTCCTCAGCTGCTGGGAACAAGGGCTACTGTGGGCTCCAGCTGGGCCATCCCTAACTGTCTTGGGCAGAAGGAAGATATCTCACTTCAGGCGGCGGCCATGCCCTTGAGCATCCCCAACCAATGACTATGGGCGATAGCCACGCCCCTGAGCGTCCCCAACCAATGACTATGGGCGATAGCCACGCCCCTGAGTGTCCCCAACCAATGACTATGGGTGGCAGCCACGCCCCTGAGCATCCCCAAACAATGACTATGGGTGATGGCCCATGCCCCTGAGCGTCCCCAGACAATGACTTTGCTTCAGGGGTCCAAAGCCCGGGACCCTTGGCTCCACTGGGGTTAACTCCAAAGAATCATTCCAGGTGTCCTGTGGGACCTGCTGAGGCCTTTGTGGTCGCTGCATTACATGATCCCTTCCTCCTGAGGAACCCTGTGCTCTTCAGCCCCCACTCCCACCCCCCAGTAATCTTCTTCCCAACTCATTTCCATCTCAGCGTTTTGGAGATGTTGACCTAAGACTTGAATCTCCACTAAGTGTTAAATAAACCCAGAGCCTGGAGAGAGCCTGCCCACAGTCTAGACAGTGAGAGAAGAAAGGAGAGGGGAAGGAAGTAGGGAAGGTAGCAAGGTCTGATGAACTGCATGTGGAAAAAGACTATATGGAGGGGGCCCCTCCCCCAAGTTGTTATTGCCAGAAAGTTAAAAGAGCTGGCCAGGCGTGGTTCACACCTATAATCCTAGCTACTGTGGGGACGGGAGGGGGGGGGAGAAGGGGGGGGGGGGGAGGGTTCTAAGGATCTAGCTCAAAACCAACCTAGGCAAAGTCCATGAGATTTTTGTCTCCAGCTAACCAGCAAAATGTTGGACTTGTCCTGAATTCAAGCCCCAGAAAAAAGAGTGAGGAAGAGGGAGACAGGGAGGGGAATGGAGGGGAGGGGAGGGAAGGAGGGAGGGAGGAAGGAAGGGAAGAAGGGAGGAAGGGAAGGGAAGGAAGGAAGGAAAGAAGGAGGAAGGAAGGAAAAGAGGGAAGAGAATATTGCAACAAGTGAATGGTCAATAGCATCAAGTTCCACAGAGGGGTCTAATAAAATCAAACAACAGAAACAGTCCTGTTCTTCGCAGTAATATCACAGCCCCTAGAGAGTGCTAGGGGGCTGGAGACACTGCCTAGGAAGCACTTAAGAGGGGGTGGCCAACAGAAGAAGGAGCATAGGTCATTCTTGGAAGATGCAAAAGAAGAAGAAAGTTGGCCCACCATCTGGGAGGGATAGTACTAGTTTGATCATCACTTCGTCACTTAAAATGGAAGACAACTGAGCACAAACTTTGAGAATTTCCCAGCCAGAAGGCTGCATCCATTCGCAGCCCCTGGAGACATTTCAATATTTACCCATGTGCGTTTGTCTTGTGCCAAAAGCAAAATTAATAATCCTAGCCACTTAAACAAGTAGAATCCAGTGCTTTGAACTAAAAGGACATTAAAAGGCCACTACAGGAACACCATCCACACAAATCAAAATAGGGTAGAAGCCGGTGACAGCCTCAGCAGACTATTGGGGTCTGCTTTAAGCCGCCCTCCTTGTCAGTCATCCCTGTAGCCCTGGTTCATCTGTCATTTGGCTTCGGAGGCCGCAGCGGAGAAAGGAAGGCCAGAAGCTAGTATTTTCGGTTGTTTCGTTTTTCATTGCTGGTCCTGGGGCCTGAGCACTAACCTCGATCTTCTTTCACTCAGGTTTAGCACTCTTAACTCCTGAGCCACAACTCCACTTCAGACTTTTTTTGGTAGTTAATTGGAGATAAGAGTATCATCTCAGGGCTGGGAAGATGGCTCAGTGATAGAGTGCTTGCCTTGCATGCATGAGGCCTTGGCTTCGATTCCTCAGTACCACATACAGAAAAACAAAAAAAGCTGGAAGTGGCTCTGTGGCTCAAGTAGTAGGGCACTAGCCTTGAGCTGAAGAGCTGAGGGACAGCGCCCAGGCCCAGAGTTCAGGCCCCCCACGACCAGAAAAAAAAAAAAGGATCATCACAGACTTTCCTTCCCAGGCTGGCTTTGAATCGCAATCCTCAGATCTCAGCCTCCTGAGTAGCTAGGATTATAGGCATGAGTTACAGACACCCAACTGAGGCTAGTGTTTTTACAGCAAGGTGGTTCCTTTGTCAAGGAACCTCAGATCATCCACACTTGGGATGGCTGTGTCACTGGTAGAGAACTGGAAGGCTGCCATGTGCTCACTAGCCAGGACACACTCACGGGGCACTTGGTCCTGCAGGAGGGGCAATCAAGTGGAGATATGGCACCAGCTTCAGGCAACCAGGGAATCTGGGATATGACTGTTGCAGCAACAGTGGTTAGGAAGTGAGCAGAGGAATAACTTAGAGCCCAGGTCCCTTACACCCAAGCAAACAGTGTGAATTCTGACCTCAATGCCACATCAGTGACCGAAATCAAGACCTGACTTACACACACATGGTTCTTCAATATCATAAAAGAAGTCTAGCAGACTGTGAATCAGGAATGGTGCCGTGAATGTATGCATTCATCAGAAAATCCACTTTCTATCTTTCTGTTCTGCCACCCATAGCTTCTATCATCAAGGTTTCTCTGTGGTCCAGTATGGCTGAAAGAGCTCCAAGACATTACATCTGCATTCCAAGCATGGAGAATGAGGACAATGGGGGTGGTGTGGGAGGAGGTAGGGAGGACTTGTCCTTCCATATCAAGGATATGTTGAAAGTGGTCCCTTGTGACAGACCTATCATTAGCCAGAATTTAGTCACATGACCACAACAAACTGTGAGGCAGCGGGGAAATGGACTCTTACGTGGCAGGTTGCCAGGGCAAATGAAATAAGGTCTGTTAGGAATGGGAAAGAAATGGGTGGTAAGACAATTAGCTACCAGTTTCTCTTCTGGCCTGTGACCTCTGGTCATTTGTTTGAGCCCTCAACTGTCAAAGCTATAAAAGGGTGATCGTCCCTAGGGCTGTTGCCCTCAGTCACTGTCATCCGCAGGGGTCCAAAATTCAAAGGCATTGGAGCGCAAGGTCTTCTAAGTGAGGTAGCTGGGAATGGTGGAGCCTGGGGTGATAGGGGTGGCAGGAAGGTATGACTCCTGCCTCCTGTGAAGATCGCCTCATTTTCTCCAGAGAAATTGAAAAACCAGGACTATAAGTAAAGTCCCTCTAATTTTGAATTTTGCAATAACTCACATTTTTGAAAAATCTGTTAAAGTCAAGATATACATATGCACAGCACGCATGGATCTGTCAGTTAAATGTGCCCCTATAACATTGGATATTCTGATGTGAAGACAAGAAGTCGCCCCTTTGCTTTATGTTTTCCTAAGATGTCTCCATTCCCTTTGGGTATGATGGCCATTCTTCCCTGGGTAGCAAAGGCCTAGTTAGGCTAAGGACCAAAAAAAAGAAAAGAAAAATGTTTATAATGACAGTAGGTGGGCTTTGTGGTCTGAGTGTGTGTGTGTGTGTGTGTGTGTGTGTGTGTGTGTGTGTGTGTGTGCTTGGGTGCGCACCCGCACATACATGCACCCATGCACATACACTAACAAGTCTTGCTTATTATAAACTAGTAGCTTTGGGCCAACCAAATAAACACCCTAAAGAGCAGCTCCATTCAGCATGCATAGTGATCCTTTAAGCAAATGATTGAAGCAAGTCAACAATATTCTGGACAGCAGTGTTGGATGGCTGGTTGCAGACTAGATGTGAGCCTCTGGCTTTGTGACCAGAGCCATATCCACAGCACACATAGTGGAAACTGGCTGGTGTGACTCCACTTCCTCCCATTTACCAGTGGCACTTAGTTCCTGATTCCTGATGTTTGTGCTCAGCTTGTCCCTACTTGTCATCATAACAGTGGTGGGAGAGCGGCCTCAGTACACATCTCAATTTCCCCGCGACCATCTTTGAAAGCATCATTGACTTTGAACGCCAAGTCATCTCCACTCTGGGATACAGCACACCTTGTCCTGGGGCCCCAGCTTCTGTGTGCAGAATGGTTGCAAGGACTCATCCGTGGTTGATGGGATTTCAGGCTGATGCCACGATTGCTGGACCCAATGCCCAGAGGAGCCTCAGTTATTCTGAAAAATGAGCAGAATGAACAGGGTGCCGGTGGCTCACACCTGTAAATCCTAGCTACTCAGGAGGCTGAGATCTGAGGATTGTGGCTCAAAGCCAGGCCAGCCCCCCAAAAAGGTCTGTGAGACTCTTACCACTAATTAACCACAAAAAAGCCAAAACTAGAGCTGTGGTTCAAGTGGTAAAGCACTAGCCTTGAGCCAAAAAAGCTATGGGACAGCAACAAAGCCCTGAGTTCAAGTCCTAGTACCACACACACACACACACACACACACACACACACACATATACACACACACATAAGCAAAATGTCAAGAGATGCAAGTTGGTGCTACTCTTCCTGATACAACTCGGGGGGTTCTAAATGTTTCCTATCTTGTTCTAATACATGTTTCTCCATTTTGCATTTCCTTCTTTTCCTGTCTGGGCTCTAGCTAGCTCTTCTCTCCTTTATGCCTGGCATTCTTGTCTCAGATTCAACATATCCCTCTAAACGTTGTCACACCAAACCATGTGTTGAATTGAGAGGCTGCTCAAGCCTTGGGCAACATCAACACTCAAATGTCAGTCTGTAAATATCCCTTTGAGCCGGTGGGCCCTCGCTTTGAAGGCGCCTGCATTTCTCTACCCTCATTTCCTCGGTTTATTAGGAGCAGGTTTTTGCAACCAATGCACTCGGGCTGGTCTGTAATGGTGCCAGTTTGACTTGGGGCCCTGTATCTGTTGGATAAGATTGGCTTTGGGCCACATGTCTCTTAAACAACTACCCCCTGGAGGATGTAGTAGGATGACGATGCTACTACAAAACTGTGCGCCTCTGAAGCTACATTATATTTGACCAGCCTGGTTGGAGGACACACTGCAGGCACGGACTATTCCAGCCCGGCTGTATGTGTTGGCAGCTGGAAGACACCAGCAAGTCTGAATTCTCCTAGTGGCATCTGCTCTAATAAAACCAGAGTGATCATCTCAAAATAAAAAGCAGAAGTTGCCTCTTTTCCATGTTAACTCCTTGGTAGCTGCCTGTCTACCAATAGTTAGGAAAAAACCCCGAGTCTTGTGCTGAAGAAGTAGGTCAGCCTGCCTTACCTACTCCAGCCTGTGCTCCAGTCCAGGGCCTTTTCTTTCCAATTTGAAGGCTCTGAGCTCACCCCTCACCAGCCCCTACCAGCCCTGCCTTAGACCCTTCCATCTGCCTTTCCCTTTGTCTAGAAGCCACTTGCTCTAAAGGGTACAAGAAAATGGGTGAGGGAGCTCACACTTGTAATCCCAGCAATTTGGGAAATGGAGATCTGGAGGATCATAGTTTTGAGCCAGCCCAGACAAAAATGCTAGCAAGCCTCCATCTAGCATACCTGTCATCCTAGCTATGGTGTTGGAGGTAGGAGGATCACAGTCTGAGGCCAGACTCAGGCAGGGGAAAACTCGCAAGAGCCTACCTAAAAAAAAAAATAACTGAAGCAGGGCTGGGAAGGTGGCTCAGTGGTAGAGCGCTTGCCTTGCATGCCTGAGGCCCTGGGTTCGATTCCTTAGCTCCACATAAGCAAAATGAAAAAAGCTGGACGTGGTGCTGTGGCTCAAGTGGTAGAGCGCTAGCCTTGAGCTGAAGAGCTGAGGGACAGCGCCCAGGCCCAGAGTTCAGGCCCCACAACCAGACCCCCCAAAAAAAAATAACTGAAGCAAGAAAGGGTTAGGGTAGAACACCTAGCATGCATGACACCCTGGTCAAACGTCAGTACCAATGATACATAAATAAAAGGCACATGTCCACCTCTGTGGAATCATTCAATATCACCTAAAAGACACCCTCTTGATCACCCAGAGGAGTCCCTGGGTAATCTCTTGCCCACTACTCTGATTCTCTGCAGAGTCTCATCATTCCCTAAGGTTTTAATGTTTGTTATGGCCTTTATTGACCTCTGCCCCTGCTAGACCAGAAAGCCCCATAAAGTTAGGGGGAATCTCAGGGGATTTATCCCAGGCTCTTTGCCCAATACTTGAAATGGTGAATGTCCTGCAAACCTCTGTGGAGGCAGGCAGGAAGGAAGCGTCAGGCCCATTTGTTGTTTGCTATGCCCCATTGTCAGGAGGTACAAGAAAGAGTCAGATATGTTGCTTCCAACCCACAAGCCCCATCCAGCCCAGCCAAGCCCGATGAGATCCTGTGCCCAGCGCTGCTCACGGACAGAGTTGTCCAATAGATGTGTGGCAGAGGATACACCTTCCCCTCTGCTCCACCCAGCTTGGCCACAGACAAACTCTCCCTGTCTGGCAGCAAATGATAGAGCTTGAGCCTCAAGGAGCCTTTCCATCCGTCACTCTCAGGGAAGAGTCACAAATTCTGACGTCTCTGTCTGCGGCTGTCACGCTCAAGGGTAAGCTCGCCATAGCCATGGTGCACAGCTACTTCTCCACTGACAGCTGCGCCGGCTCAGGGCCCAGCCCACTGATGAATCTGTTGTCACTCCACAACATCCACCCACGGAGCCTGCAGCCAGGGCTGAGCAGCTGCTAGAGTGGAAACATGTACAGCCAAGAACTCTTCAGATCAACCTTTGCTGGGGACAAGACAGGGAAATCCCAATGTGAATACCAAGTCAAGAGGTGGGGACATATGATCAGAGAGCACCAGTGCCATCCCCCAACACTGCCACCCCAGCTCCCCAGAAAGCCCGGGACTCTCCTAGCAGAGCTTGAGTCCCATTGCATGTTGCCTACTCTCCCCTACCAGTACTTAGACACTGTTTCCCAACCCCCAGAGCCCCAAAGCAGAGATCACTCTGCTTTACCCTGAGAGGGTTTGAGAACATCCACTTTTCAGTCAGGCAGGTGCACTTTCACACACCAGCTCATTTCTGTATCAGAAAGTTGTAACCCCATCTGCCTGCTCTGTAAATAGGGCTAATAAATGTGTCTTATCCAGGTACCAGTGGCTCATGCCTTTAATCCCAGCCACTAAAATGGCCAAAATCTGAGGATCATGATTTAAAGCCAGCCTGGGCAGGAAAGTCTGTGAGACTCCTACCTCCAATTAACCACCAAAGAGCCAAAAGTAGAGCTATGACGAAGGTGGTAAAATATCAGCCTTGAGCAAAAACAGCCAAGGGACAACAACATCAAGGCCCTGAGTTCAAATCCCAGTTCTCTCTCTCTGTCTCTTTCTCTCTCTCTCTCTCTCTGTCTCTCTCTCTCTCACACACACACACACACAAAGTACATTTTCTAGTGCTTTTTGTATATTCGCCATGTGCAACCATCCTTACTGTCTAATTCTAGAACATTTCTATTATCTCTTAAGGTAACCCTGTACCTGTTAACCATCACTTCCAATTGACTCTCTGTCTCTATGTAATTGCCAGTTCTGAGAACTTCATAAATGTGGAGGTTTATTACACAAGATCTTTGGTACATGGCTTTTCTCACTTGGCACAGTGTTGTCTATGAACGTGGTACGTCACATGTCAGGATACTACGTTTCATTTATCCTTCCATTGGATGAAGGGCATTTGGGTTGTTTTGACATCTGGGTCCCCACATGAACAATTTCTGCACAAGCTTTTGTAGAAACATGTATTTTCAATTTTCTGGGATAAATACCTCCAGGTGGAATTGTTGGCTCATACAGTGAGTCTATGTTTAAAGTTCTGAGGAACTGCCAGACCCCTGTACACATCCAGGGCATTTTTCTACATCCCATTAGCAATTTCTGGGGGCCCCAAGTACCCCACACCCTTGTCAACACTTATTTCCCATTTCATTTTACCAACAACCATCCTAATAGAGCGATAGCTTACTAAGGGTTTTCATTTTCATTTCTCCATTGAACAACTGATGCGGAGCCCTTTCTCATGTGTTCATTGGCCATCTGTACATCTTTTTTTTTTTTTTTTTTTTTGGTCATGGAGCCTGAACTCTGGGCCTGGGCGCTGTCCCTCAGCTCTTCAGCTCAAGGCTAGCACTCTACCATTTGAGCCACAGCGCCACTTCCAGCTTTTTTTCCCCTGCTTATGTGGTGCTAAGGAATCGAAGCCAGGGCTTCATGCATGCAAGGCAAGCACTCTACCACTGAGCCAACTTCCCAGCCCCCTGTATATCTTTTTTAAAGAAATGTCTATCTAAATCCTTCCCCCCTCCCCCATTTTAAATTGAGTTGTCTTGTCTTTTATTGAGTGGCAAGAGTTCTTTATATATTTTGGGTACTAGATGTGTCAGCTACCGTGCAATTCCCTTATCCATTCTGGAGATGGTTTATTCACACTTTTGATAGTGTTCTTAAGCCTGTCCAATGTAAACCACCAATAGACGCAAGGACTTCCTTTTAGTGCCCCACCCCCACCCCAGCCCTACATCTCCTCTTAATAGTTCCACCTGGAGCCCAGCCTCCCAACATACAAACCTTGGGGGGAGAAACCACACCCAAACCATAGTACTATCCCTTAAGATGCTGTGAGCGCTGGCACCACTGGCTCACAGCTGTGATCCTAGCTACTCAGGAGGCTGAGATGTGAAGATCATGCTTCTAAGCCAGCTGGAGCAAGAAAGTCTGTGAGACTCTCATCTCCAATAACCACCCAAAAGCCAGAAATGGAGTTATGGCTCAAAGTGGTAGAGCACTAGCCTTGAGCACAAAAACTCATAGGCAGCACTCAGACCTTGAGTTCAAGTCTTAGGGCCAGCACAAAAAAAAGGGAGGGGAGTTGTATGAGGATGAGGAACCCATGCACGTGAAGTCCTTGACCCTGGTACTCGTGATCAATCAATTAATGGCTCCCTCTGACATCCAGATCCCAGCATGTCTGGATGGGGGTGCTCACTGAGGACTCAGTGGAGACTCTGGGTACAAGCATCTGACTTTGTCCCTGCTTCCCTCCCACCACTCTTCCCACCTGGGCATTTCATTATACCAGCTCAGTGACGCTCCATGAATGCTAGCTATTACCTTCTTCTGGTTTCTCTATAAATAACATGAGGAAAGCATTTATGTGGTGTTCATCCTGTGTCAGGCGCAGTTCTGAGAACTTTACAGTATTTACACAACCTTTCTTAAAGGCCTTTTAGGAGTCCCTAGTGTTTCCTCCTTTCACAGATGAGGTAACTGAGATTCCCAAACTCACACTGCAGAGCCAGGATTCAAACCCAGGATCTGATCCCAGATCCTGTGATCCTTTCCACACAATGCAGGACTCTCATAAATGCTGGGAACATGGGACAGAAACAACCAGGCTCCCCCATGGATCCCCAGCCTGCCAGCATCAGCTGCCTCCTCCCTCCCTCTGTCCATCCCTGGGACAAACCCCCAGTGGCCACTGCCTCCTCTGGGATAGCTCTGTGTTCTTTCTAAGACATTTTTCCTCTCTGGCTGCCCTCAGCAAACCGAAGTGCCTCTAGAAAATGTGCATTCCCTTACCCACCTGGGTTGAACCCTCAAAAGTGTCCCCAGGAATGACAGAGGGAGGAAGGAGAGACAGAGAAGAATGAGGAGGAAGAACAGAAGGAAAATGGCCATGTCAGATTGATCACAAACATCAAAAACAGACAAACTAATTGGGTAAATCCCAAACTTAGAACAGAATCATTAGAGGTTGATAGGGACTAAAGAAAGCAGAATTAGTTGGACTCTGGTGGCCTGTAATCCTAGCTGCTTCTGTAATCCTAGCTACTCAGGAGGCTGAGATCTGAGGATCACTACTAGAAGCCAGCCCAGGCAGGAAAGTCCATAAGATTTAGGTTCAAGGGGCTGGGAAGGTGGCTCAGTGGTAGAGCGCTTGCCTTGTATGCCTGAGGCCCTGGGTTCGATTCCTTAGCACCACATAAGCAGAAAAAAAAAGCCGGAAGTGGTGCTGTGGCTCAAGTGGTAGAGTGCTAGCCTTGAGCTGAAATGCTGAGGGACAGCGCCCAGGCCCAGAGTTCAGGTCCATGACCAGACCCCCCCCCAAAAAAAAGATTTAGGTTCAATTAACCACTAAAAAGCCAGAAATGGAGCTGTAGGCTCAGGTGGTAGAGTGCTCATCTTGAGCAAAAATGCTAAGGGACAGTGCTTAGGCCCTGAGTCCAAGCCCTCAGTATCAGCACAAAATGAAAAAGGCAAGATTAGAAACTATCCTCAGCCTTGGGACAAGACTTCATAGCAACAAAAAGAAGCTACAAAATGCAATGTCCAACTACCTCATGTCTGACTGTCCACTTCCTCAGATTGTTCCAGGCCCACCTTTCCAGATGAGGCAGACAGTGGGGGACTGTTTCTATTCACTTGTCCATGACAATTCCCCAACTCTGAAAGACATGGCAATGGGCCCTACCTCCATGGGACCCAGCGAGCATGGAAAACTCTGTAGATCCAGCCACTTTTGCTTCTGGCTGCAGACTCTACTTTATCTTCTCCCCAGTCCTTCCAAAACGACTAGTCACTTAATCAATAAAAGCAAAACCTTTATCAAGTCAGCAGGCAAAGTGTGCGTGAGGGGGAGGGTTTTTTTTTTTTGCCAAGTTGATAGCAATTCTTGATGCTAATAAAGTGTCGATTCAGATTGACTGGGCTGCCTAGAGCTCTGGGAGGTTGGCAGTTTATGCAAATGTTTTAAAGTCTATTTCATATGCCTTTATGTTGAGTTGTTTCATTAGGTTTATTAAGAGCCCAATTGATACATTTCTTGTTGACTCCAAATATTCCTGAGGTGATTAATTCTGAACAATGGGGTTAATTAGTCTGCAGACTTTGGAACACTTCTCCAGGCGGGAGCTTAAGAAACCAGTTTCCAGGGAATGTAATCTCCAAAAGAATTACATTCCTTTCTTCTAAAGGAAAGGGGGAAAATTCTCCCTAGGGAAGAAAGGATGGCTGTGATCTCACGGAGAATTAAATGAGTGTTAAACTCTAAGGAGCCTCTGTGGGTTGGTTTTTCTTTTTTTTAATCCCCTCCCCCCTTTTCTTGGCTTTCTGCATTAGTAGGTAAATAGCTTCCAATTGGGGAGGGGGATGAATCTGGACACATGTTTGCACAAGAGAAGACCAATCAGGAGAGCAGAAAACAGGTATCACCCCCTCCACACACACACCCAAAAACCAGCAGTGCAACCTCCCAGGTCCCCACAGAAGCATTTGGTCCCTTGGGCCTCATTCCTTCATCCATAAAATGGGGACAGTGACACCTGCCCTTCCCCGCTATCTCACCCTTCTGTGAGCAGGAGATGTGATCACATATAACGCAAAAGCCCTTTGAGAATAAACCCTTTTTCTTTTCTTTCTTTTTTTTTTAACCTTTGAGAGGTGAAAGGGAAAAAAAAAGACCCATTTTAGAAGTGGGCTTTTTTAAACTCATATATATATATATATATATATATATATTATTCCCTCATGAAAGAGTTTCTTCTTGTAGCTGGGATTTTTCATCTCGTGTTAAAGAGAGAGAGAGTGAGAGGAGAGAGAGAGAGAGAAGGGGGAGAGAGGGAGAGAGAGAGTGAGTTTTAAAAATAGCTATTTTAATGAAAAGAACAGCTCCCCTAAAGAACTGGGCAGCCCTTTCTACAGGCTTTGCTGCCGAAACTCACGGTCCAAATTGATTTTTTTCCCCCTCCTCTTCTTTAAAGGTAAGTGATGAAATACTGTGGGTTTGAAAGGGCTGACATTTTGGGTAGCAATTAAGCCTCAGGTCCATCTAGCCATGTGGTAGCTGGTGGCGGCCCTTCGTTACCGCAAGAAGGATTACGCGGTGGGCTGAACCAGCTCTCTGAAGAGCTGGGTCCACTGTCTAGATCCAGGTAATTAGATTTAACAAGCTGGCCTGTCCCTCTCTGTCCCCCTACCAACTCCAGGCAGAGTGGCCAGCTCCAGGGACCCACCTCACAATCCCTCACCTAGGAGGTGGCAAGCAAGTCCAATATCCCAATCACCCCAGTGACAGACCAGGACATTAAATTGCTAATGACATACAAGAGGCAGTGACGGTTAGGAATTTGTGGCAAATGGAGATGGCAGGAAGTGCTGTATCATTAGATCAGCTCAAAGACAGGTCGCTGCGATGTGACTGGAAACGTGTGTTGGAAGAGTGGGCTGGGACACTGGACACTCATTCCTATCTGTGCCCTTCCAGGGGTGGAGAGGGGGAGGGTGCTGGAAAACCCAGCTCCAAGAGTTGGAAAGCCATGTCCCAGCTCCTCCTCTGGGAGTTGTGACTTGTCTGCGGAGACCTGGGGACCAGGTTGACCTGTGGAGGGTCACAGACCTGGGCAGGGCTAGTAGCTTTCTTTTGTTCAGTTTTCCAGGTAACTCTGCTACACTAGCTGGACAAGGATCTTCCTCTCCACACCCAGGGCAAAGGCTTGGCCCAGTATCCAGACTCCAGCTGGGCTTGTCTCAGTAGAACCATGGATACCATGCCAACCTCTAAAAGCACCCATTGCCAGCCCGTGACAACAGGACACAAAGACGCATGCTCTCTGACCCCCACTGCCACTTGGCCACACTCCCCACTCCAACGGCATTGGTGTATTTGTGGGGCAGCAGATCAAATCCAGTGTTTCAGCAAGCATTCGAGGCCTCTGGAATTGGAGGAATTTAGAGCCACAGATTTCAGCTCTGAGCACCCTCAAAGTACCTTTGAACACTAATGGCTTCTCTGCGTCTCAGGTTTACCTATCTATACAGACACTAGGTTGACCACCGTTGAGTGGCTCAGCCCTCCCTCTGGAGGGCATCCCCAAGGCCTCCAGTGTCCTCCTCCACACCAGGGCACCTACCACTAGATGGCACTCTTGCGAACTCTCAACTCCATGTGATCCTGTTTTTCCATCCAATGCCCTCCATCTCTGCTTGGTGAAATCCTACCCACCCATTGGGTTCTAGCCCGTGGACAGAGTTCCTCACAGAACCCTTCCAGAGCATCCCAAGCTGCTGCATTTCTTGCTGGATTTCTCCAGCAAGGGAGTCATGTGTACCACAGGTACTAATCATGCAGGATAATGGCACTCCAAAGGTTAATGAACTCACCAGAGGTTACACAGCTATTAATGATCTGGGACCAAATGTGAGAGGATGTCTGACTCTACAACCATTGCCCAGAAGGTTCCAGATACTATTCAGTGTTCTGTTTGGGGGCCTTTACAGATTGTGTCTGCACATACTCTCTCCCTCTCTCCCCCCCCCCTTACACACGCACACACACACACACACACACACACACACACACACACATGTCCTACTGGGAGTTCACTGGTTGCTGGACATTGTCCCTGTCCTCTAAGTGACATTTAAGACCTCATTGTCATTTGCAAGGTATGGAGAGCAATGGAAGGCCTGGGTCACCAAGGTGATGATCACCAAGTCCCCAGTTCTAGTTGTTTTCTGGGGAGTAAGACTGAACCAAGTCCAAGTGGAGTGAGGACAGAAAAGAGATACTCTCTGACTTAGAGAGTAGAAGGGGGTGATACAGGGATGAGCAGGTTCACACAATGAGGGGAAAAGTAGCTCAGGAAGGAGGGAGGGGGCAATACAGACTGAGCCCTTACCTCACGCTGGGCTCCTCTCAGATGTATACCTTTAATGCTCTTCACAGAAGGGAAAGGAACATGGAGGGGGGCAGAAAGGTGCAAATCTCTCCTCTAAGTCCATGCCTTTAGAAGACAACAGATCCCTGGAAAATGGGGATCCTGTTGCAGAGAACTCCAGGAAATGGGATGGAAACAAGCCAAGTAGCATTGCAGAAGGATAATTAAAGAGATGGCCAGTTCCAATTCTCCCTTCATTCACCTGGTTTTCTTGTTGCTTTGTTTTTGTGCAAGATTCACTTTCTGAAGTGCTCTATCACACTGAGCACTTTAAGAGGAGGTTACTTCTCATTTTCTTATTTTCTCCAAGATCGAGACAGTGATGTGGAGCACTAATCGCCATTCTTGCCCCTTCTCCACATCATCTTGGCATGGGGCGTGGGCTGATGCTTAGAAATAATTTATGTCGGGGAAGGGAGTCAGAAGGGAAAAACTAGGAGGAGGTGACGTTGTTCAAAAGGAAATGTACTCATTACCTGACTTATGCAATGGTAACCCCTCTGTATACCACCTTTACAATAAAAATAAATAAAGCACAAGAAATTATTTAAATGCTAGGTGTGGGGGGGGCAGAGATCAGAAGGATTAAAGTTTGAAGCCAGCCCTAGGGAAAATATTCAGCAGACTTCATTTCAACCAGTAGCTGGGCACTGTGACACATACCTGATGTCCCAGCTACTGCAGAAAGTTTAAATAGGAGATCATTTGTCCAGATTGGCCTGGACAAAAAGGAAGACCCAATCCCAAAAATAACCAGAGCACAAAGAACTGGAGTTATGGCTCTCGGGATAGAGCACCTGCCTAGCAAGTGTGAGCAATGAGTTCAAACTCTAGTACCAACAAAAACAAAGAGGAGGAGGACAAAAAGAAGTCACTTACGTGTCACTTCACAGACCTGAAAATGGGATGCTCCTGCTCTCAGAAGCCTAGAACTAGAAAAAAGCCCACCTGCTCCTTAAGGCGTGATTAGGAAGGAGGAATATTGGGTGTGGCACCATGCCTGGAGGGCTACCCCCAGGGAGACCCACAGTGCCCAGTGCTGCCTCTCCTGGGGGGAAACAAAAATAGGGAGTCTTAGGGGCCCAGGGTGGCCACACTTTGAAGCCACATCTTTCAGTACTCATTGGCTCAGCAGAGACAAAGGAGTTACCTGGCTCTCCATCTGCTCAGCCCTGGTGCTAGTGCTCAGTTGATTCCACACCAGCTGGGAGCAGGTGTGATTAATTATCATCCCAAGGACTACAAAGTAAATACATACACTCACTCTCGTTTTCTTGTCTCCTCAAGGTGAGATAATGAACAAAACTGGAAGAAATGTCCTGGGCTGATGAATGTGAGTGGGAAAAAATGGTAGGTTTCAAGACAGGAAAGAAAGTGGAATGGAAATATAAAAGTATAGGATATTGAGATGAGATGGGATGGGATGGAATAAGATGAGAAGGAAAGGGAAGAGGAGGAGAGAGGAGGGGAGGGGAGGAGAGGGAAGAGAAGGAAAGGGATACGACTGGAAAGTATAAGATGGGACTGGATGGAATAAAAGGGGAAAGCAGGGGAGGAGAAGGGAGGGGAAAGCAGGGGAGGAGAGGGAAGGGGGAGGCGGGGAGGAAGGCAGGGAAGGGGAGAAGAAGGGAAGGAAAGGGAGAGGAGGAGAGGGGAGGGGAGAGGGACTCAGGCTCCTTTGTGCACAGGTCAGTTCTCAGCACATGTGACACTTAAGTAGCCCATGGCTCTGGCCAGCCAGGCTACACCAGGCCGCCCCTTCCTCAATTGTTCAGCAAGTGCCAGAGCCAGGAAGGGGGGGGGGAGGAAGCGGATGGCTCTTCAAGAGGCTGGCACTGGTCCCAAGCAATCTGTTCCCAACTTCCTCCTGCGTGGGTGGCCGCGGCACGTCCCCAGCCAGCCCCCACGCCTCTCACCAGCCGTCAACGCGCCCTCACTCTTTTCCTTGTGTGTGTTGTCAAATCTTCCCAATATAGCAGCCTGGAGTCTGTCAACAGTTCTGTTCCATGCCCACGTTCCCTCACCCAGGGATGCCGAGACGGCTGCCCCTTTCTTCGATGGTTGCAGCTCCCCTTGGGGCCCCACCACGCCCCCTGGCACATGGAGGCCCCCCTCCCCACTCCTCCCAGGAGGCAGCGTGTTTGCAGAAGCCACCCTAGCTTCCGTGGTCTGGATTTCCTGGCACAGGATGGGACCTATGCCAACCGCATTTGAGTAAAATTAGAAAGCGCACCCCCAAGGAATCTAAAGACTGAGCCCACAAGGGATAGGGCTGTAGCTCTAGGGGCAGAGCGCTTGCCTAGCAATCATGAAGACTTGAGGTCGAACACCCACTATGTCTAAGAAGGAAAATAGGGGAGGGAGTTGAAGATGGCTATGCAGATTTCTGACTTGAATGATTCAGGGAAAATGCCACTCACGAGGTAGCAGACTCCACAGAAAGGAGCATTTGGGGGTGGGGGATGGAGGAAGACAAGAGCCAGAGATCTTGAACTGTGGAGCTTTTCAGTGTGGATGTCGTCTCATCCATCTCTGCCCCCTCCACCCCCCCCCATCCCCCAGGATCAGAGACTGACCTAGTCCCAGCCCCAGCTTGGTTGATCAACTTCATGATCTAAACAGGTCAGCCTCGGTCTCCTCATCTGTAAACTGGAAGCCGAGACGGTTAGGGTCAAATACTTCAGAGCATGCAAATGCTTCACCTGTGGAAATAAGTGAAAGACACTGCCCAGAGATCTGGCCAGCCGTCTCAGCCGTGTCCCCAGCATCTACCCATCATCCACCCATGTGTGGGCACCGCCCCCCGCCCCCTCCATCTTGGCTGCTTCTTCCTCTAGGGCCTCCAGAGCACACTGCTCTTCAGTGGTCTCCTAACCCCCCACAACCCCTGCCATGATTCACCAGATGATCCCACAAGCCGGAAGCTACCACTACCTGTGCTCTACCAGTGGCACTGATGGCAGCGTTGGGCAGTGTCTGCTTAGCTTTCGGGGTTTATTGGGAAGTGTCAAGCATAGAGTGAATCACTCTTTCTCTCAAGCAGAATGTTGGCAATGGTCTCCTATTTGCTGATCTAATTGAGGTCTCCCCCAAGGCACTCAGGCCCCTCCCCTCCCCTCCCCTGCCCAGGCTTGCCTCAGCACTAGGCCTACGGGACAGGACTTCTGCACAAGGCAAACCAAGGAGAGGGATTTAAGATGCAGAGATGAGCTGTAGCTCTCCTGGGACGCAGGTAAGGGTTGGGGACGTTGCTCTTCTGAGCCCTGTAACCTGGCTCACAAATTTGAGAAGTTGGCTGGTGCCTTGGTGCCAAAGGAAAAGGTCATTCTCCACTGTGGGCTATGAAGATAAACATGGTGTCTGCTGGGTACCTGGCATTACAGAGACCCCCTGCACGTGGAAAACTTTACTCCCCCTGACTGGCATGCAGCCCTGGCTACCCAGCCCAGACAGCTGGCCTGGGCCCAGGAGAAGTGCAGACCAAACCCAGACCCCAGACCCACCCTACTTCCTCCCCAACCTACAACTTCCCCCCCACTCACCCCCCAGTTCCATTCCCCACCCCACCCCCAAGCCACCCCCCAGCCATCTATGGGTCACTCTTCTGCTCTCTGCTTCCTCCTGCTGGCTGAAGTATGCCACTGCGTACAATTCAACAATAGGTTGGGGGCTGCTTCCCAGGGCCTCCAATTAAGAAGCTATGGGGGGTGGGGAAATCTTCAACTCCAATTTCCTGCGTGGGGAGCAGGGAATGTTTTCTCATATCTCTTTCTATTTCTATTTTCTCCTATTTTACTAAAATAAATTGTTGCTAAAAATTAAAAGCAGAGGAAACTACAGGTATGCATAGGAGAAGCCTCTCACAATTCCAGCCCGGACAGGAAACTTATCTCTAGAAAAGGGAGTCCAGAAAAACCTGTGCTAGGAGCACTCTTCTCTTTGCTCGAGTGAGAATAATAGAAACACTCCCATGGGAATTGCGTGGTGGAGATTTTTCTCCCAAGTGAAAAGGTAGAGCCCAGAGAAGTTTCAGGAGATGGGAGCAATAGCATGTCAGTACAGAACCCCCAAAGAGAGAACCAGAGTCAATAAAACAAGAGGAAATATGAGGAAACCATCATAATAATTCTGCACACAAGAAAGACTCTTCCACTCCCCTGAAAGCAGGATTTAGCCCCAAAGAACCCATGATTCCCACAAGTGCTGCAGAGAGGAGGGGAGGGCAGCACCCATATCTACAGTTTATAGAACACCTTAACACATAACACTGCACTTGATTTCCCACCAGCTGGTGTGAGGTAGCAGCTATTGTCTCCATGGCTCTTAGTTTTTTCTTTTTCTTTTTAGTTTTTTTTTTACTTTTTAGGCTTGTTTGTTTTGGGTTTCTTTTTTTGGGAGGGGGTCCGGTCGTGGGCCTGAACTCTGGGCCTGGGCACTGTCCCTCAGCTCTTCAGCTCAAGGCTAGCGCTCTACCACTTGAGCCACAGCGTCCCTTCTGGCTTTTTTCTTTTTGCTTATGTGGTGCTGAGGAATTGAACACAGGGCCTCACAGGGCCTCATGCATGCAAGGCAAGCGCTCTACCACTGAGCCACCTTCCCAGCCTGGCTTGTTTGTTTTGTTGTGTTGTGTTTTGTTCCAGGGCAAAGGAATAGAA
>NW_012267397.1:1521760-1525283 GCF_000151885.1 Dipodomys ordii | reverse complement strand
AATAGAAATTCTGAGATACCAAGTACGTTGGTTGATGCACTTTGATCTTTCTTTTTTCTTTTCTTTTCTTTTTTTTTTTTTTTTGCTGGTTCTAGAGTTTGAATTTGGGGCCTGGCCACTGTCCCTGAGCTGCTTTTTGCTCAAGACTAGCACTCCAGCACAGCTGTACTTCCAGATTTTTTTAGTGATTAATTGTTGATAAGAGTCTCACACACTTTCCTGCCTGGGCTGTCTTCAAACCACAGTCCTTAGATCTCAGCCTCCTGAGTAGCTAGGATTACAGGCATGAGCAAGCCACCAGCATCCAGTGAGACACATTTTTTATAAGCAGCAAAGCCTAGACATGAGCTAAGTCTAAGTCTCTCTACTAAAAAGCCTTGACTCTGTGTGGATGGACTTGTGCTCGTTGAGCTAGACATGGGGCACAGAAGTTCAGGCTCCTTATGGAGTCATTGACGTGGAGTCCAACATTTTGACCTTGCTGCTTGCAAACTGCATGTCATTGAAGAAGCTTCTTAACCGGAGAATCTCCCCACCCCCACCATGCGTGTATCTTGTGGGGATGTTTGAAAAGTCATGCAAATCACTTGAGGCAGGGATTACCATTAATCTCTTTGATTATAATGGACACAAAACTCTGCACATATGTATCATCACTAGGTCCAATTCCCCTACAAAGTTCAGTCTGATTTTGTGTTTTTCCTGGCAAAAGTAAATCCAAGAGTTCTATCCTCAAGCCTTGCCACGGGGACACGTCGATTGCTTTCATCCTTATTTCTCAGATGAAAAGCTGATTCTCAGAGAAGTCAATCACTCTTTGAAGGTCACACGGATGATATGTGGTAGATGTAGGACAGAAAGTTAGGTTTGCCTGACTCCAAACCCCTCACATTCCACAGCACTCACAGAAGTTTGGCCTTTGCAAGGGTCCTAGGGCAGGTGAAGAGGCAGAGGTCAGTGCAGATGCTTCGTGACAGTCCGGTACCTGATGGGGCTGGCATATTAGCAGAGATGGACATTAAGGTGTGGGCATAGACTTTACTCAGGAACACAGCTGACAGGCCTGGCTGATGATGAGTGGACTTGCTGAAGGGTTTAAGTAAAGAGGTGAGCAAGAATGACCTTTTTAAAAAAAATAAAAGGTGCTTCATGGGGAGGGAGGAGTAAGGACCCTGTCTTGGTACACATAGAAGTGATGCTGTGGAGAGGCAGCTGGGTGGCTGCAGGTGGATCATGGGACATGGCGGGGCTGGGCGAGGTGGGGGGGGGTTGTAGTCAGCCCAGATGAGGCTGGGTTAGACCTGATCTCTTGGAGGACTTAATACTGAGAAGAGGTCCAGGACCAAAGCCCTCAAGTCCTCTGACATTTGAAGACCCACCAAACAGGGGAAGAGGAAAGACTCCTGAGCTGGAACATGGAGTCCAGAAAGAAGAAAGGAGAGAGCAGCCCTGGTCACTGTCTAGGAAAGGCTGCATGAGAGGAGGACCAGGAAGCAGCCCATGGTGCTGATTACGACTACACAACACTACAGTACCTCACCCAGTCCCCGTGTTCACAGTGGACTCCAGTCCCTGTGGAAGTCAGAGGGCTAAGCAGGGAAACTGAGGCAGAAGGTTAGGTCCTGGGGGATTGAGGAATGTGGCTGGGGGCAGGGGGCGGATGTGAGTGGGACATTTCCAAGCATACAGTCAGCAGTAAGGGGACCTGATGGCAGGCAAAGACTCCTAGGAAACCCCCTGCCCAGGAATGACCGAGGGGCCAGGCGTGTGGCCTCTGGAGGCTGATGAAACCAGGCTTGATTCTCCAGCTCAGCCTGGAGCCAGTTACTTTGTCATTCTCACCTGTAAAATGAGGAGGGCTAATAAAACTGTCTCCAAGGGTTGGCCAGCTGGCCTACTAATGACCATTCCCCCTAGAAGTCCTCTTCCTTAACTGTTTCAGACTCCCTCGTGCACAGCCTCCTCTCATTGCCCTGCCCTCTGCACAAACCTGTCCTGAGCCCTCCTTCCCACTCAGTCCACCCTATCAGTCCACTGCCTCCACGCCCATAGTTCCAATTGCCGGGCCCTGGCAGGTCCACTGCCCTGCACAGCCACAATCATTTGTTTCTCCTGAGCCCCAATCCTTTCCCTCAGTGGCCCAGAAATACCCCCATCCCCCAAACTTCACCCCGTGGGTTCAAAACCAGCACCTCTGGTGGTTCTTCCTTCCTCTCTCGACTCTATAAACAGCATTGATTTCCACTTAGTTATCTGGGCCCAATTTGCTGGTTCCTCCCCCACACACACACATCTCCCTCAGTTGAGGAACATTCAGGTTTACCACCCCGGTCTCTTACCTCTATCTCCACCCATCCTCCATCCTGTGGCCAGAGCCCTCCTCCCAAACACAAAGAGCAAGAGTTCCTTCTCAGGCTCTGTCACGATCCCAGTTTCTCAGGATCAAGGCCAACTTCTGAGTATGAACTATGGGCTTCCCACCACGTAAGAGTTGCCTTGTCTCTTGCTTCCCCCCTGCAGATATGCCACGGAGCCAGGCATGTGGTGCTGCTATTACCAGGAGCAGCTGCCTGGATGCAGTCATCCTACATCCTCATCAATGGCCACAGGGAGGATGAAGACGTGAAGGAGGTGGGCCTTGGGCTGTATCTTTCTCAATGCGAGGGTATGGGCTGAGTGGGAGGCTGGGAAAAGCCACTAGAGGTAACTTGTCGTGGGGTGGGGCTATGCTGGGGGGAGGGGACCTGAGCGCAGCACCTTGTACTGAAGGAGAAAGCCAGTGTGGAAGGGCGGCGCTGTCAGTGAGGATGCCCCCTCCCTCTTGCGACCTTTACCGAAGACATTTCCTTTGAATGTCAAGTTCATTAGACACAGGATTGGGGGGTGGAGAAACTGCCTCAAAACTGAATTAAAGACAGGACCTACAGACGGATATCATGCAGTCCCGGGATGAGAAGCCAGCCTGGAGAGCGAGGAGACGCCCTGCCCATGGGTCCTGTCCTCCCTGTGATTCTCGGGGCCCTGTCCTGCTGTCCCCCTGCAGTGACACTTCCATACTGTCTCTGCAGCAGGACGTCCTAGTGCCTGGCTCCAGAACGTTCCCTGGGACATGCCAAAATGGGTTCTTGGGCTTGAAGCACTTGTCCTGTCCAGTCCTGTTCTCCAAGCTCAGTCTTTCATCAGACATCTGTGTGCCAGGCTCAGAAACCTACACTGGGACTCCCCTCCTCCCCTGGCTAGACTGGTAGAAGTAAGTAGATATTTGCCCTAGCCTCAAGGAACTCTTAAGTTGCACAAAGAAACCACACAAGCACACACATGTCACCTAATGAGCCAATCTCCCAGTGGAAAGTCATTACGGGCTTCCTTTAAGAAGGGGGTCACCTAACCTGGGCTCTGCAGGGTGAGTAGGATCTGTTCACCACATTCGTTCCTTGAAGATGCTGGTTTCTGAAAGCAGAATGGGTTGTGAGTCCCACAGAACAAGGTGCCTCTGAGTCTTTGACTTTCTGGCCACTTCCTT
>NW_012267397.1:1474260-1519260 GCF_000151885.1 Dipodomys ordii | reverse complement strand
GCTTAGACACCACACTCCTATCTTCACATGTTGTACCTCCCCCCCAAGGGCTGCCTGTAGGATACCTGCCACACATCACCTGACCTCTCAGTGGAAGCCTCCATGACCCCTTGACTCTTGCATTCTTCGTGCCTGCCTAACGGGCATCCTGTGCTGTCATCTCCAGGGATAGTGCGGTCCATGTGGACTCTGGCTGCCATGGCCTCTGACTGCCTGCATGGATGAACCCCAGAAAACATTCCCCCAGATGGCCTGGTACAAGCAGAGTGTCCCTGCAGCCTTCTCTCCTGAAAGGAAAGCCTTTCAATTGAATTTATGCCATGGAGCCTGTCAACAAATGGGATCCTGGCAAACATTTCTGAGATGCCTTTAAGGGACGATTCCCATTGCATTGTCCCAGTGCTTCTTTGAAATGGTGTTAATTTCTTTAACCATTGCACTGTCCCTGTCCACAACTTTCCATTTGCCAGACTGCACATTTTGCCAATCCTTCTGCTCTGCTTTTTTGCTTCCAGTCCTCACTGTAAGTCCAACTAGAAGAAGCCAGCGATAACCGTGCTACGGCTGGAATGCTGTGCTGTCTTGAAATTTCTTCAGCCAAACGAATCAGTTCATAAACACTCATGACTTAGGCAAAATGCAGACAGGATGTAACATGCATAGCCTTAATCCAGTCCCTGACATGGACCTTGTTTCCATGTAAAATCTCACGGGCTTTCTCATCCCTGATTCTGGTCTTCTGGGCTCCCACCAAAAACCCACTCAGGAAGCTGGGCATTCTAGGCTTTCTCTGAAGTTCCTTGAAGTTCTGCCACCTCCCAGCGGTGCCATAGGTTGAAACCAAGACATTAACATAGGTATCTTTGAAGGACATTCAAGATGCGAACCATAACTCTTGTAGTAGAGCCTGCTACTAAAGTTTCAGGAAGCACCAAACAGCCCGGGCTGCCTGGATTTAATCTGCATCTGCTGGGTCCAAGCTCTGCCCCCTTTCCTGTCCCTAAAATGTGGACAGCAAAAGCACGTGCTCACAGGTGTCCTGTGACACCTGAGCAATCGCTCAAAAGCGCTTAGAAGGGTTCCTTGTCTGCAACAAGTGATCCACCAGTGACCGCTAAAGCAGTGGTCCCGGGAGAAGTCCCTCTTCCTCACAAAGAGGAAGCTATTGGGGGTGCAGACAGGGAAGAGAGAGCAGCAGAAGAGGAGCAGCGAAGGGGGACCACCATTCCAACACCTCCTGCTCCCACTCCAGTGCTGGCACATCTTGCTTGCTAGGCAGGACAGGTTTGGGGTCAAAATCAACAATGAATCCACGTGCCAATGGCCCACACCTGTATCTACCTTCTCAGGAGCCTAGGATTTGAGGATAGAGATTTCAAAGCCAGCTTGGGCACAAAAGACCATGTGACACTGATCTCTAATTAATCATCTAACATTTTTTTAAAGCCAGAAGTAGAACTGTGGTCAAGTGGCAGAGTACTACCCTTGAGCAAAAGAAGCTCAAGGACAGCACTCAGGCCCTAACCAGCATAAACGAACAAAGTCCAATGCAGTAGCTGAATTCTGCCATCTAAATGGCCCTAGAAGGGAAGTGGTGGAGACCAGAGACCTGGAGACTCCTGGACATCACAGCAATTCAAAAGAAGAAGTTAGGCTTTCCAACATCATAGAAATGGGGACAGTACCAAAACTGGTAACACAAATGCAAGAGGGAGGCTGCCAGTTGAACAAATGGGTGAGGTTACAGAGTGCCAAAGAGTTGGTAGTGCCAATGGCATTAGCAGATACCAATGGAGCCCTGGCCGGTGCCAAGCAGGGTTGAAAAGCATTTATTTCTCAAACGGGACCTTAGAAGTTCACAGCAACCTGGGAACAGAGAGGCTGTGCACTTTGCCTAAGGCTGCACAGCTAATCAGTGTTGATTCTTGCAAGCAGACCTAGAACGTCAAGCTCCAGAATACAGATTTTTAGCCAGTGCTCCCATTATTCCAGGTAGTACAAAACAATGAAGGGTAACAAGGGGGTACAAATGGCCAAACGGCAGATCTGCACAAAGGAGAGGACTTAGCCAAGAGCTCTCCTGCCCCTCAGCATCTCTCAGAAGCTCTGGTGGGCTCCACCTCTTCACCAGCTCCTGCTATGCAGCACAACACCCCCAACGCATGCCAAGGGACAAGTGCAGGGAAGGACCACGGTGCCACAGGCCAGCAGCGCTGAACCCACCAGACACCGCCATCCAGACTGAGCCTCCCTCTTCATTGAAGATGTAGCTAACTAAGCCTGGCTCCCCCAGCACCCCCACCCCTGGCTCCATCCCACTGCTCAGATAATGCCACCATCTGGGGCCCATCTGCAGGGAGCTGCTGGCTTGTTAGAGAAGGGGCACCTTCCATCTGCAGCCTGGAACCCCATAAATCTCAGGGTGGGCAGGGCAGCATCTGCCAGCAGGAAGCCAGAGAGTAAAGCCATAACCCTGTTAGCATCCTGCCAGGAAGGGCGCAGGCCATGCTCCACGGGGTGTTCCAGAAAGATTGCTGCGATCCAAGAGGCCACTCCTGCAGTGGAAGGAGCCAAGAAGGGCCCTGGAAAGCTGTGGGATTGAATTCTAGATTCATTCTCATTGCAGGGGGCTTTGGGCAAGTTGGCTCAGCTCCCTGAGCCAGTTTTTTTAAACCCCTAAAAATGATCATAGAGGACAGATGTCACCAAAGCACCATCTTAATTACTTGTTTGTCCATTACACTTAGAATAGGGCACAGGAAAGATATCCATGGGACAGAGGGAGGAAGGAAGAGTGGGAGACAGCCATTCTGCTTGCTTGCTTGTCCTCAGAGCACCAGCTCCAGCAAACAGTATGGTTGTGCCTCATGACTCTATGTCAGTCATGGGAACCTGTTCCCCTTACCGTGATTGGTGTGGGGCTGGGAATGTGAGCCAGTTCCAGCCAATGAGATGTAAGCGGGGGGGGGGTCTGCTGAGGATGCTGGGAGGAGTTTCCAAGACTGATCAAAGGAAGAGAGTGCATAAGAAGAGCTGCTCTCTGTACCTTTCTTCTTGCTACCATGGTTGTGGGGGAGGGAGGGATTTGGAGAGGAGAAAAAAAAATCACCACACACAGGTGGATGAACAGTCACCGTCATCTAAGGACGGTTGATGAGAAAGATGGAGCACAGGTCCTCCATATGGGCTGTGGAGCGAAACCTACAACGAAATGTCTTGTTCGCTAATAGTTTACCATCTCTAGGTTACAGAACATCTCAACTTTAACTAGGGTTTTGTTGTTGTTATTGTTTTCTGGTTTGGGGGATTTTTGTTTTTTGGTCTTTTGGGTGTTTTTTTTGTTTGTTTGTTTTTTTGTCTAATGTGGGTCTTGTACTCTGGGCCTGGGTGCTGTCCTTCAGTTCTTCAGCTTAAGTCTAGCATTCTACCACTTGAGCCACAGTGCCACCTCTGATCTTCCGGTAGTTAATTGGAGATACGAGTCTCACAGTCTATCCTGCCTGGGCTGGCTTTGAACTGCAATTCTCAGATCTCAGCCTCCTGAGTAGCTAGGATTACAGGCATGAAAACCTAGGGCTTTAACTAGGTTTGACTACAAAAATGACATCTGAAGTGGACTGCACCCTCATCTCCTTCTCTCCAATGAAAATGGTTTGGGCATTCTGCTGCTCACAGAAACACACACACACGCACACACACACACACACACACACACACACACACACACATTAGGACTTTAGGCTAACTTTAGACTTCTTCACTCACATCTGGGATGTGCCTGCCTCTCCCAGAGAGCTTCACTCTCTGACTCGGACCATGACATTCTGGTGGCTTTAAACCTGTCTGCCCTAGGCAGCCCTTCAGTCCTCCACAGATCATTCTGTCCTTGGAGTCTACCAAGCACCAGCTCCAGGACAGACCCATCCCAGACTACTCTCTCCAGTCTCCACCCTGGCACGCTCTTTGAAAATGAGCACACCCCTACAAACACATTGGAAAATATCATTAAAACTAATCTAGAGCTAAAATGATAAGATAAAGACAAGGCATTGCAAATTATTTTATCTTGTCTATTTATTAAACGGTTCAAAGCGTTTTTGGCTTGTACTAAAATTTCTAACAAGAGCTAGGTGATTAGAAATGTTTCATTTAAAAATAACAAAGCTTTACGATACAGTGTCTCAGTGGTCTGGTTCTTAATTCAGATTATTTTTATATTTTTGTTTTAATTGTTGTTATGGCTAGAGGGGAAAAAGGATACCTTGTAAAGATCGCTGAATTCCAATGGGAAAACAGCAATGCACGTTGTTTTCTTGGAGTTATTTCTCATTCCTATCTACCAATTATGCAAAGTTTTTTGTTGAAATGCAGCAAGCAAATTTCCATCTTCCCTGGTGTCAATCAGCAGTTCTTACAAACTAATCAAAAGGTGTTACATTTTTATATTTTTAGCAAATCGGTCCTGGAATAGTTTGAAAAAAAATTAAGCAGGTTAAAATATTCTGTTTCCAAGTTCTTAAGTTTACATACCGAGGAGTTGTAATAGGTGATATATACACATATAAGACATTTTCTGTCAAAAAATTTACAAAACAATGGAAATATTTCCAAATGTCTGCTTTAAAAATACTCTTCACAGTACTAGTTTCTTTCAGAAAATAATTTCTCTTCCAGCCATTATTTACATATTGAATATACCATAAACAGAAGAAATATGTGTTTGTATTTTTTTTTCTTGCAGGATCTATGTAGTGAAAATGCAATGTGGTATGGAACAGAAAAAAGACATTATTGGAAAAACTGATAGACTCCAAATAGAATCTGGAGTTTTTATAACATGCCATAGTTTGATATAAAAAAGGTAGATAAAGCCAGGTGCTGGTGGCTTATGCTTGTAATCCTAACTATTTAGGAGGCTGAGATATAAGGATAGAAATTCAAAGCCAGCTCAGGCCGGAAAGTTTGTGATACTCTTATCACCAGCCGACATAAAAGCCAGAAGTGGAGCTGTGGTTCAAGTGGTAGATCACCAACAAGCCTTGAGCTAAAAAGCTGAAGGAGAGTGCTTGGGCTCTGAGATCAAGCTCCAGTACTGGCATGCGTGTGCACATGCATGTGTGCACACACACATGCACACACACACACAAGGTAGATTTTGGGAAACGGGACAAAATATATACAGTACTAGCTTGGCAACTTATCTATAAACATAAAACCATTGCAAAATACAAACTTTAAAGTTTTTTGGTTTCAGAGGTATCTTGACAGCCCAATTGTCATAAAAATGATCAGCCAGTTTGAAATACTTCTCATTTTTGAAAAGAAAAAAAACTACCTAACTCATCTCTAAGTTCCACATCTCATTATTCTGTTACAAGATAACCATCGAATCCCTGTGCCTTCATTACAAAATACTGTAAGGATCCTACCATATATTAAAGTCTTACATTTATCACATAAACCCCATCAATGACATTCTACATCATTCTGTACCCTTCCACTCTAGAGTCCTTTATTTCACAGAAGCTCTTTGGATGAATTCTGTTTTTGCTCTAATCTCTGTAACTTGAACCCTGAGTCTTTCATGCACTGCAGTAAAGCGTCCACTCCACCATGGTTATATTTATATTGTTTTCCCATAAAACATTGTTTCCATTAAATAGGTCACTGATTATTGAAACTAAATCTTCCTCAGAACATCTCATAAAAAATGTAATTCTTTGTGTATTTCATTATTGAGACCGAAAGTCAGCACACACCACAAGCCATGAGCTGGATTGTATTAAGAATATTTGTATCTGCACTTTCCTATACAGCAAATATCCTTCCACAGGCTCGCCTGGTCCAGAACTAGTTTCTTTACATCTCTTAGCAGTGTTCTCCTTGTGTCTTCCAAACATACTTGCTGACAAAGGAATGCATTTAAGTTTGTCCTCAGGTTATTACCTGCGTGTCATTTCATCTCTTTTTCCTGAAGCAGGAAGAGCAAGCGTTTACTTGATGGTGTGACACTTGGTGTTGTTTATTGTTGTTGTTTTAATCTGTCACTATCAGGTAGGAAAATCTCAAAAGAAGCATCCAAACATGTATCACACTGCATCAGAACTTATCTTGAGAAGCAGAGGGTGTATCACATGACTTTAAGACATCATTGGAAGACATTAGAAGTGTGTCTTTGTGTTCTGGATGCTTCATTGTTAAAGATAGTATTGCATCTGTAGGAGAGGCCAGGTGAGGCTGGTGACAAACATCCTCACCATCTGTGGCTGAACAAAATGTCACATTCATAGCACACAAATCTGTGGTGTCGCAGCCTCTCATTAGGATGCAGGCAGAGTAAGCAGCTTCTTTCCAGAACATTCTCGGTCCTGGTGCCAAATGAAGACTGGGCTGGATTAGTCACTGGCTCTAAAAGCATCTTCCTGGGAGTGAAGCTCATCCCTTCTGCTCAGATTTCAATGGGCAAAACAAGACACATGGCCACACATAGCTTCATGCAGGCCAGGAAAGTTTGGGAAAGAGTCTGAAATGGCTCCTGCTTGGAATCAATGATGCTCACACATGTGCTAATTGATGCCATTTCACATCCCCATCCTCTAATTTCTCAAGCTTTATGATGGACCCAGGTATAATGTTCCAGTCAAGGTCTTTCCTAAAACTGTTCTCCGTTCCTTTTTTTCCAGATTTTTTTTAATTTTTAGATATTGCACATTTTAAATTTTTTATGGTTATTATAAAGGTGATTTACAGAGAAATACAGTTTTTTGGACACTGTCACCTCTTCCCTTGCTCTCTCCCTGCTTTTCCCTCCCATCCCCACCCATAAATTGTATAGTTCATTTTCAATGTAATGTCCAGCGAGCACCACTGCTGCCTTTGTTCTGTAAAGTTGTTTGTTTGTTTGTTTTTGTTGGTCACGGGGCTTGAACTCAGGACCTGGATGCTGTCCCTGAGCTCTTTTGCTCAAGGCTCAAGCTCTACCATTTTGAGCCACAGCTCTACTTCCTGTTCCCCCTTTTTGTCAATGTCTTGTTGAATATGTTTAAATCACATCTATTTGGAGTAGAAATAGATAACATTCTTTCCATTTCCTTTGCTTTCTTTTTGGTCAGTACTAGGCTTGAACTCAGAGCTTTGTGCTTATAGGGCAGGTGCTCTCCTGTTGAGCCATGCCATCAGCCCTTTTTGCTCTGTTTTGGGTGTATTTGTTTGTTTGTTTTCAGAAAGTGTCTCACTTTTCACCCAGTCCATCCTGAACTATCATCCTCCTATTTTATGCTTCCCTCCATAGCTGATAGACATGGGCCAGCACATCCAGTTGTTTGTTGTTGTTTTGTTTCATGTTATTTTTCTATTGAAATGGGAGTCTGGTGAACTTTTCACCCTGCTGGCCACTAAAAACTTGATTTTCCTTATTTCTACCTCCCAAGAAGCTAAGATTATGACTGTGAACCGCCAGTGCCTAACATACTTTCCATTTTCTAAGTACTTGTTTGTGTTTGCATTTATTCTGGTATTATCTTCAATCCGTGGCATTTGTTTTTCAGGAAATATTAAAGCCTCATGCCCATTTTGCAAAGGATTAGTTAAAATTGAATTATCTCATAAAAGGACGTGCATAAGAATGTTCTTAATGATGCTATTCATTGTATCTTCAAACTGTAAACATCAGAAATGTCTGCTAACTAACGGGAGCACAACACAAGCATGCAACAGAATGCCAGGCAGCAGTGAGAACGCAAACCTCACAGCAGAGTGATCTACACAAGCCTTCAGTGCAGTGTGAATGAAAGAAATTATGCCAATGTTTAGAAAGGTAACAGTGAAATCGCCTCCCTTGTATAACTAATGTAAGCTAATAAAAATATGAATAGAAAACAAAGAAGAAAGAACTCATTTCAATATATTGTTTCACTTGTGCAAAGCTCAAAAAAAAAGTTGAAACTCTCCTGAAATCAGGATGGAGGCGCCCAGGGCACCAAAGAATGGAGCCTAAAAGCATCATAGCCATAGCATTGGGGCTTTTAATCATTCTATTTTTCTTAATCCAGATGCGGGCTATATAGACATGTTCACTTTGTGAAAAGTCTATCAACCTGAACCCTTAAAAGATGTGTTCTTCCTGGGTGGCTCACAGCTATTACTGTATAACTACTCAGGAGGCTGAGATGTGAGGATCCAGGTTCAAAGCCAGCCCAGGCAAGAAAGTCTATAAGACTCTTATCTCCAGTCAACCAGCATAAAGCCAGATAGAGCTGTGGCTCAAGTAATAGAGTGCCAACCTTGAGCACAGCACCCAGTCCTGGAACTCATCGAAAAAATGTGCTCTTAATGTCAAGCTGTATGCATAATCCATAGTTCCCTCACAAACTACATACAGACTGCAACCATAAAGTCAGGAGAGAGAGGTGAGGTGACATCATCATTAATCCTGCTGCCTTCAGCACACATTGGCTCCTCCATGGCCCATGATAACCGATGTACAGCAAGACATCAATATCAATCTACGTATTAAACATAGTAAAACTCAACTTAGATCTACTAAAGTACAGCAATTCATTTTGTTTTTGTGTCCTGGGGCTTGAACTCAGAGCCTGGGCACTGTCCCTAAGCCTTTTCTGGTTCAAGATTTTTTTTTTTTTTGGTCTACCACTTGAGCCACAGCTCTGCTTCTAGTTTTCTGATGGTTAACTGGAAATAAGAGTCTCAGAGACTTTCCTGCCCAGGCTGGCTTCAAACCTTGATCCTTAAATGTCAGCCTCCTGAGTAGCTAGGAAGCTACAGGTGTGAGCTACCAGTACCCGGCTAGATCAATCCATTTTAATTGCACTTCTAATGTCCTTTGCCCAATTCCAAAAGACCTTCTTGAGACACCCACTCTGCAAATTAATTTCTGGGTCAGGACTAGGGGCAGGGCCTGCCTGCTGGCTGGGAAGGCCACAAGCCAAGACTCCTCTCTGCTCTGCCTGTGATGGAGACCTTGTGCACCCAGCATTGTAGGGACCAACACACAGATGCCCTCCTAACTTCAAGAACAGGAAAAGCATGAGTTTTAATATGCAAAAACTAAGGGTCCTCATTAAACAAACACTGGGGAATCACTGGTATCCCATTCTCATCATGAAATCAATGCTATGGTGAAACAAATATTTTGCATGTCAGAGCATCACACATGCATTGTCCATTTTTAAAGACTAACATGAAATGCACTTTGCTCTAACACCACACTCAGGAAGAGAGAAAAAATGTTTTGGATAATGCAGAAGGAGTACTTTGTAGGCTTGTAATGCTCTGAAACATCCAATTCATAAGAAACAGAGTTTGCATTTGAATCCATACCTTTCTAGTTCCAAAGCTCATGTTCCCAGACTGCACTATGCTGCTTGTTCTGGTTGTTTTAATAATGTAACTGTAAAAAAAAAAAAAAAAACTAGGAAACTCAGAGGGCTCCAGGGAAAAAGAAAAAGGAAAATAAGCCCATATATCTGGGCTGATAGGGTTCCTGGTTCAGTTCATGTTTCTTTCAAAACAAACCTGAGACAAGACTTTAAGTGTGTACATGGTTTAGCTTAGAGGGGGTCCCCAAGGGGCACGTGAGGAAGTGGAGACACAAGAAAGGAAGAGCAGCCACGAGGGGAGTCAATGAGTCCACTGCGGGTGTTAGCGTCTGTGATCCCTCCTGGGAGGCCAGACGTCCCACGGCAGAATGGCCCACAGGTGAGGGAGGAAGGTGAGATGTGAACTGTGATGTGCTCATTAATGCCCCCTCCCCCATGAAGCCTGGGTCTTCATCCTCAGAACCTTGCAGAATATGTGGCCTTATAAGGAAAAAGGAGGTTTGCAGATGTGGTTAAGAATCTTGACACAGAAAGATTCTCCTGGATTATCTCAGTGAACTCAGCAGAATCATAAGTGCTTTTACAAGAGTGGAGCAAGAGGAAGGTCAGAGTCAAACAGAGAGGGAGAGAAAGAGAGGGAGAGGGATTTCAAAGACACTGTGTTATAGCACTTGAGGAGGAAGAAGGAGCCATGAGCCAAGGAAAGCAGACGGCTGCTAGAAGCTGGGAAAGCAAGGAGAGAGTTTTTCCTTCGCAGACTCCAAAAGGAAAGCATCACTGATCACACCTCCGTTTTAGCCTTTAAGACTCCTTTCACACCTCTGGTCTCCCAGAATTATAAAATAATCAATGTGCGTTGTTTAAAGCCATTAAGTTTGTGGTAATTTGTTACAACAGCGATATGAAACACACTCATTTACACAAGCATGCTTATGTGATGTTGATTTGTAATCTACTGACTCTGCTCCACTGGTTGCAGGTTGCAAAGCATGTTCCCACAGCCAGAGAAAGTTTCCAGACTGGAGACAAGGGGGGAGCATCAGCCTGTAGGGAGCTGTCTGCAACTGAGGGGGTGCTAAATCAGGGTGTGAGCTTCCTGACAATCAGGAAGAAAAAGAAGAGAAAGGAATACATACTCTCTCTCTCTCTCTCCATCTCCTTTTCCCTCTTCCTCTCTCTCTCCCTCCCCTTCTCATTCCCCCCCCATAAAGTGTTCTTATTAACTTTTCCTATCACTAGATTCTTTTAGCTTTGCCTTTTGAAACTGGCACTTTCTTTGTAGACCAGGCTACATTCTGAGTGCCATGATTGGGTACAGGCAAGTGCCACCATGCCGAGCCCTAGTACTAAATTTTTTTTCCAGTCAGTCATGGGGCTTGAACTCGGGGCCTGGGCACTATCTCTAAGCTTTTTTTGCTCAAGGCTAGCACTCTACCACTTAGAGCCACAGCTCCACTTCTGGTTATTTGAGTAGTTTATTGGAAATAAGAGTCTCAAGGGGACTTTTCTGCCTGGGCTAGCTTCAAATTGTGATCCTTGGATCTCAGTGTCCTGAGTAGTTAGGATGCAGACATTATCCATGGGAATTCAGCTATTACTAAATTCTTAAAGGAATTTATTACATAGAACTTTATTTAATGCACAGTGCTTTCACTGACAGCTTAAAAGAACATTGTCTTTGTGGTGGTGAGCTTCCTTGGTCTCTCCAGATGCAGAGCTCCAAACATATTTGGGAACAAATGCCAATGAAGTGTCCCCCCACACACACCCCACCTCGATTGGAACAGGGGCTAGTCACGCAGAACTAATTAACTGTTCTGGGGGTCTATGGGATGGAGAGTGATAAACTGAGAGGTCCCAGTCAGTTGGTCTCCATGCTGACACCCTGCTCTGGAAGCTGAAATGGCTGACCCATCCCCCCATAGTGAACAGTATCAGAATGCCAAGAACAGAGCTCTTAGCAGCCTCTCTCAAGCTAGGTGACAACCATGTGATAAGGGAAAAGGGTTGTTGGCTTCAAAGACAGAAAACAGAGTTTAGGCAGATTTTGTGGGAACAGGAGAGCACCAGGGACCAGGCTGCTCCTCCCTCCACCTCCTTTCTTTAAACCTCTACCCGCTTCTCTCTGAGCATCTACCCTGATGTCTTCCCCTAGTCCAGATTCCACATGACCTCTCAGTTTCCACCGGCTACCATCTGCTCCAGGTTCTCTGGGTCCCAATGTCAAATGGTCTTGCTCATAGATGGGGAAAACCACACAAGGCACAGGTCACTAGAAGCCTAGGCTTTCACCCAACAGCTTAGCTTCCTTGATCAGACATTCGCCCAATGGCTGAGCCCCTTTGATCAGGCATTTACCCAATGACTGAGTGCCTTCGGTCAGACTTACACCTAATGGCTGAAGTCCTTTCAGTCAAGTGTTTATTCTGGACCAATCAGCCAAGTGAAGGAAGAGCTTTTAGGAGACTAGGAAAAAAGGGCATTGGTGCATAGGAAGCCAGGCTTCAGGTATGCAGGGTCAGAAATCAGCCAGTTGTGGTTGTTCCCAGGGATCCGAAGGAGGTCTTAGCAGAGTCCAAACAATACTCTGAAGAACAAGTGTAATCGTTACCCAGCCCTAACACCTAGGTCCCAACACCCAGCTCTGCGACTCCACAGCTCCCTCCATCAGGAAGGGGAGGCTGGTTTTCACACCATGGATCTGGGCCCGCTTCATGACTGACTTGGTTAATAGAATTCAGCTGAAATGACAGTGCCCCAGTTTAAGCTGAGGACTCAAAAGACCTGCTCTGTCTGTTTTTCCTCCCTCCTTGCCTTCCCCCTCTCCACCCTTCCTTTCCTCTCTCTCTTTCTCCTGATGCTGCCTTAGGAACAAGCCCGTAGGAGGGATGTGAGAAACACATGAAGAAAGCCCACATTTGAGCAAGTTCCTCCAGCAAGGCCATCCCTGACAAGACAGTTGACCTTAGGAGCATGAATGTGTTAAGTTAAAACCAGCCAGGTTTCCCACAGCAGAACCATCTTCTGGATCTTGTAAAACTCACACTCAGAATAAATGTATGTTGGGTGGGGGGGTTGAACTCATGGCTTTTGTTCTCACTTGGCTTTTTCACTCAAGGCTTTTCTCTGTAACACTTGAGCCTCACCTCCACTTCTGACTTTTTGCTGATTAATTAGTGTTAAGAGCCTCACAGACTTTTCTCCCTGGGCTGGCTTCAAACTGAGATGTTCAGATCTCAGCCTCTTGAGTAGCCAGTGTTACAGTCATGCGTCACCAGAACGTGTGTTGATTTAAACAAAGCTTTGGGATATTTTGTTACACAGCAATAGCTAACTGCTACAGCAAGCCAAGAATGGACTCTATCAGTTTGGCTTTAATGAGCAACATTCCCCTAAGAAGTTATTCTTCTTACACTGCAGCCCCAAACACCAGCCAGAGTGCAACACCACCAATATCCCCATCCAATAATAACAGTCCTAAGCATGGGTTGTTAGAACTGACTTTCTGGGTTTACAGGATATTAATCAAAAGAGACTTTTGGCTAGACATATGACTCACACTTGTAATCCCAGCTACTCAGGAAATAGAGGTTGGGGGGGGTCACCATTTGATGCTAGTCCAGGCTAAAAGGACTCCAATCCAACCAATAAGCTGGATATGGTGGTAGGTGCTTGTAATACAGCTACACAGGAGGCAGAATTAGGAAGATTGTGGTCCAGGCCAGCTCAGGCAAAAATTTTATGAAATATAAGTACTGGGAATGTGGATCAAGTGGTAGGGCACCTGCATGGCATGTACAAGGCCCTGAGTTCAAACCCTGATACAGAGAGAGAAAGAAAGAGACACTGAGACTGAGACTGACTTTTGCTCATGGCAGGTTTCCTCAGAAAAGGTCAGATTATCCAGCAGGAGCTGCTGGTTCTCAAAACTCTGATATGATCAGATGGTCCTGTTTGCTATAGCAGTAGGGAAGTGACCTGAAGCCACCTAACAGTCAAATCCAGGTAGCAGGGAGAGCATGTAAGACACCAAGCTGGACAGTGACAGCTGTAGACTGAGGTCTGATCTCTTCACAGGTCATCTGTCTGCTCTTATCTCAGATGCTCAAACCCCGAACCTGTGATGTGAATGATCACACCAGAGCCAGAGCTATACAGATGTGGGATTTTGCCATGTACAAATGCCTTTGGGGAGAATTATGCTTGCTTAGAAAAGCATCTATAGCTTTTTAAATAAAGATTCTCAGATAAGCTATGGCTCAAAAAAGGTAAGAACTCCAAATACAGACGTGTCTGGAGCCACATTGCTTGGTCCTTCTACAGCAGTATCGCCACAGGACAGTCCCGGTGTAGTACTTGAGAAACTTATTGTTATTTGTGTATATTATTCCTTCAAGAAATGGAAACTGTATTATGGGACCTGTGTCATTTCTTCCTTACAGGGTTTTCACTCTGACTGTAACCAATGGCATCTATTCCCACTTAGGGAAGAAATAGTTAGACTATATGCCACTGGAACACAAGTATTTCTGTAGTTGCAAGATACTATTTATTGATATTACAACTCTCGGTCTCTGTTATTTACCTTTGGTCCTATAGATAAAAGTTACTATCTGCAAACTAACTGTAGCTGTGTGTTAACTGCAATTACCTCACTATATCTATATGTTATTGTGGCCACATACCTGATTCTGTTATTATGTGTAAGGCTGTAATTGTATTACTATATCGTTATGCTTCTGTATTTGGGTCATGGCACTTATTACTGGAGTCATGCTTTAGTGCAACTGAACATTACCATGAATTTGCATGGGCTCCAATAATAAAAATAATGTTAGCTACCTTTGTATAAGTACCTTGTAATTATTATAATGTCTCTCTTCTGCTATTGGCTTTGCCTACAATTTTCTTACTTAATCTTACAACACCCATGAAAAGGTAGATATAATTGCACCCATTTTACAGATGAGGAAACTGAATTACAAACTTAAAGTTCTTGTGCTCAAGAGCGTACAACCAGTATGTGACCATAGAGAGCAGAGGAAAAACCCTTGAGCTCGTGTCTGTCTAATTATTGTCATAGACACTACACACTAACTTTACAAACGTTGGCCCATATCCCTACGTGTAGCACCTGCAATTCAGGAAATGGCTCATTGTGTCAAGATTTTTTTAAAGGCACTTGCTGGATATAGAACAGGTTTTTTTAAACTATCAACTTCATTTTCTGACACTTTTTGTTGAGTTAAGAGCTCCTGAATGCAGCAACAATTAAGTTACTAAAAGAACCTTGATTGAGTGAGCAGACAATAAATTTAAAGAACAATGAAATTCATTCTCCTAACTCTCAATAAATTTGCAAATAGAGAGATAGTTACATGAGCTTAATTGTTGATGAGCTCTGTGCTTATGAACTTTATTGATCCTAGAACTGCTTGCAGGCTGGCAAACCCTGGGGCCCATGACAGATGCTCTCCCAGGGCCCTGTCCTCCCCCCACCCCCACCCCCCTCCTCACCATGGATGCAGTTTCCTCCAGGCCTCTGCTCTCACCTGTTCCCAACCTCCCCACCCAGGAGAACCTCAGGTCTCTATGGAGGCTGGTAAAACCTTTCCAGAGTGTCCTGTCCAGTTCAATTTCTTAGCCTCTGCTTCCTGTGTATTTTCTATGTATGAGAGTGAGCTCCATCAGAGCAAGCCAATATGACCAGGGCATGGAGCTGGCATCTACGGGGGAGGAGGCTTTCCATGTGTCAAATCTGGGCTCTGGGCAGAGTAGGGCGGGCCTGTGAAATTGGCTCCCTTGGTCTCATTGATGGCAGCCCTGGCTCCCGGCCTTAAGTCGGTCTGCCTTTTCCAGGGCATTCCATGACACTAACTGCCTTGACCCCCATCTGAGCTAGTCATGGTCCCTTCTCAGCCCTTCCAGTCCCCTTCCCAGCTGCCACTCTCTGGAGCCCAAGTCTGTCTTCCCTTTAACTGTTTTAATAGGATGGATACAGAGCTATAGTGGACCCCTCAAGTCTGGGAAATACTGAAACACAATGAGTTAGGGCTTCTTCTGATGGATGCCTAGATTGTTCATGGGTCTCATTTTGAGTTCATTGAGCAGCTTTCTATCAAAAACGTGGACTCTTTGGGATCCCCTGTAACTTGAGGGAAAGCAGATACAGGACACATACAACATAATTTCTCATTTCCATGCCCATTGCAGACATCACTAATCAATCACAGACTCTCAAACAGAGACTGGATACAGCTTCAGCATCCTTCTCAGTCCAAGTCTCCTTGTAGCACCAGTTGACTGGAAGTGATATATGAAATAAAATCCATTTCCTTTCTAGGCCAACTTGTTCATTGTACAGAAGTAGAAACTGAGGCACAGAGGAAAAGCAAATGGCCCAGGCTCACATAAGTCAGAATCCAGAGTTCCTGGCTCTGACCCAAGTTGTGAAGGCAGAGGCTGCAGCCACACTGGGGAGCAAAACTGGGAATGACTGACTTCTAAGATGCTCCAAAGCACCAAACAAAGAGCAGCCAATGAGAGCCCTGCTCCTCCACCCTTGTTTCCATAGCAACCCATTGGTCCCCTAATTTGGGGCGAAGATAGGGAATAGGGCTTCAAAAGTGTTTCAATTCAGGAATAATCCAAAACCAAGCTTTTATACTTATTAATGTAGCTGTCTTCATGATAACCTTGTGAGCAGAGACTATTACTACCTCCACTTTTCCAGTGTGAGGACGTTCAGTGTCTTGTCCAGACCCACGCAGCAGGCAAGTATCAGTGCAAAGATATTAACTCGGTCTGGCCGTGGATTTCATGGACCTCACTGCTGACTTTACTGAACAAGGCAGGAACGAACACACACACGCACAAACACACACACACATCCATATACATGCATGTGCACATACACCTGCACGCACATATACATATACACACATGCATACACACATACCTCACATACACCCAGGACCCAATGAAAGTGAGATTTCTCCTGAAACAGTGGTATCATTGAACTTTCCCCTTTTTTCCTCCTCTTGGTGGGCCAGCAGTGGTCATCCTGCAGGCAGTGGGCTTACCTGGACCCCTGGTCTCCGCCAAGGTATGGTTCTCAAGGCATGGGTTCCTCTGCACAAATGGAAAGAGTAACTCCCTGCAGGGAGTAGGAGTCTGCCTCTACAGAGGAAGGGTCGGTCTGCAGAGACCTGAGCTCAGAACCGTAGATCACTTGGTGGTTGGGATTAATGAGGCTTCCCCGTGTTTGTGGAGAGGTGATTAAGGAGCTTGTAACCACCTTACCTCTCATCAGTTAAAACATAAACAAAGGCTGTCTTCAGAAGCTTTGCAGGGAGCAGGCAAAGGGGTTCAGAAGCCTGCATCTTACTCAACTTTCTATTGTCCCAACCCTGATCTAGAATCCCTCCCCACTGCTGCCCGCGTTCTGCACATGTATTTAGGGAGCCACTAGCATACGCCAGTCACCCTGCCAGGCCAGGGGAACACAGAGTCAGTCAGGAGCAGCCTCTGTCCTCACGGAGCTCACAGTCCGGCAGGAAGACGGGCTTTATGTGACAGAGTTCATGGCGGTTTGGCCTGGCAGAGGAGCACAGTGTACCATAGTGAATTGTGTCTGTGGATGACAGAGTCCTGCCCATCTGGGTCAGGGGAAGTCATGGGAGTGGGAGGAGAGGAGGGAGGGTGTCTGCCGTGTCTCTTAGGTGGTGTGTTGCAGTAAGACTTGTGACACAAAGAACATGAAGGATGGAGTCACGAACTGGCCTGAGGAGCACAGTGGAAAGCAGGTCTGGAGACGGCAGGGCCATGCATCCTGACATCATACCCATGGCCCAGGTGCCCAAGGAGTGGCTGTGGGGCTGGTCCTGGGACGTAGGAGCTGGAGCTGGCCATCCCACACTGGTTTAGAGGACACCGTGGAGGTCAGAGGAGACCTGATGGTGTGCAGTTAGATGCTTTTTCCAAGGAAGGAGATAAAACGGGCCAAGGACTGCTCTCTGAGAGGAGCCACCGCAAGCAGAGAAAGGGGCTGAGAATAGAGGAGGCGGGTGGAGTGCACACAATGTGGATGTTATAAAAGAAGAGAAAAAAGGGTTGACAGAAGAAAGTGTCCGCTGTTGCCAAGAGATCTTGTAAGATGAGGACCAGGACTTGACTTTGGATTTGGTAAGTGGGTCACTGGTGGCCTTGATAGGTGTGGGTTAAGTGGAGACAGAGTAAGATTAGAGCAGGTGAGGAGGGCATTTGTGGGAAGGAGGCAGGTGGGAAAAAGCCTTTTCAAAATGGAGAAGGGAAGGGAAGGAATGGAATGCTCTCTCAGAAAGGGCTCTGCAGCTAGGAGAAGCTGCAGAGAGTACTTGTGCTGAGTTGGAGGGAAGGGGCAACAATGAACGATGAATTAAAGAATGAATGAATAGGCCTAAGGAACTAACTGATGGAGGAGAGTACAGGAACTTGCTGGAGGCCACAGGACTCAAGTCACTCACAGAGGAGGTCCTGATGGAGAGGATGGTCCCCATTCGTTGGAGAAAGAGGATAGACCCTAAAAAGGACCAACAGAAATAGGTAAAATTCACATCTGATGATCTCCATCCACACAGCATAGGGCAGGTTGAGGTCGTCTGAAGACAGTGGCCATGATAATGGGGAGATGATAGAAGAATTTTTTGGAGCTACCAGAGTGACAAGAAGATGGACAGAGCTGGGAAGCAAGAGCCTATCAGGGGTTGGAAACCATTTTCATTGGCCACAACTACTTCAGTAGTGCCTGTCTGTGTATCATTTCACCATCATCAGAGTCCAGAAGGGAAGCTCCCTTACCCCTGATATACAGACAAATTTAAAAAGAGAAACAAACAAACTGGGGATAGGAATGTGGCTTAGTGGTAGAGTGCTTGCCTAGCATGTATGAAGCCCTGGGTTCGATTCATCCGTATCACAGAAACAAAAAAGCCAGAAGTGGTGCTATGGCTCAAGTGGTAGAGTGCTAGCCTTGAGCAAAAGAAGCTGAGGAACAGTGCTCAGGCCCTGAGTTCAAGCTCCAGGACTGGCAAAAAAAAAAAATACCCTGAATGTCAAAGCAGTTGGGTAACTTGTCCCAGGTCAGATTTGGGCAAAGATCAACAGAGCTGATCCCAGCTCTGCTGGGATCTGACTCCAGCCTCTGAGATACCACGCCCCATGCTCTTGACACTGACTTTGTAAGCCATACTCTGTAGTGACCTTCATCCCCACATGGCAGCCCAGGTGTGAGAGAGGAGATAGCAGGTGTAGAGTCTACTCAGGACTGAGGATGGTACTGCCTAATAATATGGGGCCAAGAAACCAGAGGAGTGGTAAGGTCAGCAGGGGTCTGGCTGGTAGGGAAGGCTGGTGGGGGAGACGGTTGTTGGTCAGCTGAGAGGGGCTATGAGATAAAAAACAAAGGCCCTTCGGTCAGTGGAAGGCCAGGCAGAGGTGAGGTGGGGGAGAAGTGAGCCATACCTCTTACTGACCAGTGCAGATCTGAGGTCTGATTTTGCTGTCACTTTGCTATCTCTGTGATGTTGATCATCTTGCTTAAATTCTCAGTCTTATTTTATTTATTTATGTATTTATTTATTTTGTCAGTCATGGGCCTGAACTCTGGGCTTGGGCACTGTCCCTCAGCTCTTCAGCTCAAGGCTAGCGCTCTAACGCTTAAGCACCACTTCCAGATCTTTCTGCTTATGTGGTGCTGAGGAATCGAACCCAGGGCCTCATGCATGCAAGGCAAACATTCTACCACTCAGCCACCTTCCCAGCCCCCTATCTCAGCCTTATTTTTAACCATCTACACAATGGGATCTGTGATCCCTATCTCAACCTTACACCTAGAAAGTGAAGCTCTTCAAAGGTTTTTCCAGCCAGACTCTGCCCCTTACCTGCACTATACTGGGCCTGTCCACCTCTCTAGCCTCGGCCCACCACCGTGCCCAAGTCATAGTTTCCTTAAAATCACAATAAACTGAGTGACAAACTCTCCCAAATGCAGTGATTCAAAACAGGCATGTCTGTGAGTGCCCTGGTTTTGCTCATCAAGCTGGATTTGGCGGGTCTGGTTTCCAGATCATAAATGGTGTCCAGATTCCTACACATACCTCCATGCTTTTGAGTGCAGTGAGCTTCCTTCAGAATAGGTATTTCTTCTAGCAATGGCAGAGTGTAAGACCACAGGTATACCCACATCCGAACAAAAGCAACTTCAAGACATCTGCTAACATCCTATTGGCCAAAGCTATTCACATGGTCAACCACACCGAAGAACATGTGCTTCCGCCATTATGAGATCATGGCAAAGTGTGGACCTGTCATACCGCTACAGGGTAGTGAAGACTTTGGCATCAATAATTCCATCCACTAAATCCTGTCACCTCAATCCCCAGTCAGTCTCCCACAGCCATCTGTGGCCCCCTTTTTATCCAAGCTTTTTTTCTTTGCCTAGAATGCTCTCCCCACCCCACCCCTATTCAGCACTAGGCAGGCTTCTTTTGATCCTTTGATAAAAAGAACTTAAACACCATCCCTTGTAAGAGGCTAGGAAATAGAACCTTGCAACTTACCCAGAGAAGGAATGAAAAAGGGTCTGGTGAACACGTCTGTCACCTTGTCTCTGTCACCACCATGGGATCATAGAGAATAGAAATCTCCATCCCCTGAATAAACCTGCCACCAAAATTGGACAGAGAATGGGGCCAAGCCCCCAAAGAAAGAAGTCTAGGAGTTAGAAAACAGAGAACACAGACAAGAAGAAACAAGGGAGACAGGGGGTGAAGGGGACCAAAGGGAGATGCTCAGAATAAAAAGTGGCAGATCCAGGTCAAAGAAGGTTTAGAAAGGACAGTGAGAAGAAAGGGTCACAGAGCAAGTGGCAGAGGCTGTGGAAGAGAAATGAGGGCCAGAGGGCCTGTCCGAGGAAGAACAAGCAAGCAAGCAAGCAGGCAAGCAAGGGAGTGGGCACAGCCTCCCATAAGTGCAGACTTCGCAGCTTCTCCCCACCATCCCATTCCTCTGGCTGTCACCAACACACACAACAGAACCGGAAATCTAATTTGGCCTTTGTCAGCTCAGTAAATGGTGTTCGTTAGGGGTGATTCCCTGTAAATAGACGAAATTCTAAATTGGAAACCCACATTGGCCATCAGGGACTCGTTCTCCTGAACTCCCGGCCCAAGTCCACAACAGCAGGCGGTCATTTTTCCAGCACTAATGCCAGTGACAAATGGGACAGCGCTGGGCTGCTTAGGCAGCAGCTCCCAACAACCAATACCGCTGGCCCCAGAGATTTAATCAGCCCAGGCCTGGCCCCTGGTCACTGCAGAAGCAGGGAACTAACTAGGCCCCAGGAGGCCAGTTCCAGGAAGTAATTATTGGAGCAGAGAAGGGAGGGGCTTAAGGTTCAACAAGGTAGTTCCTGCCCTCATTTCCTGGGGTGAGTCAACAACCGCCCTGTTGCCCTTGCTATTGAGTCCAGTCCTTGTCAGAAAGGATCTCCAGCATTGGAAGGACCTCGCCTCTTCTCTGCTCAGGCAGATGACTTCAGCCTGGCACCACCTCCAGTCTGCCCATGCCCGCTTACAGTCACAGCAGCTGATCCAAACTCATACCAATCTTACACTGAAAATCACACTCAAACAATCATTCCAAGCTGGGTGCTGGTGGCTCATGCCTGTTATCCTAGCTACTCAGGAAGCTGGCATCGAAGGATCACAGTGCCAAGCTGGCCCAAGAAGGAAGATCTGTGAGACTCTTATCCCCAAAAGCTGGAAGCAAAGATATGGTTCAAGAGGTAGAGCACCAGCCTTAACTGATAAAGCTAAGAGACATTGGTCAGACCCTGACTTGAAGCCCCAGTACTGGCACACACGCACACACACACACACACACACACACACATACACACACACACACACACACACACAGGTTATTCCATGTGTTTTTCTACTTCTTCCCCCAGGACAGAAGTAGACTTTCCCAAACCTTCCAGTGGGTGAGAGCTTGCCTGGTTGTATGGAAAGATTATCTCAAGAATCTATGCAAGAGAACTAGCATCCCAGGGCCATCCTTCTACCATGGGATGGGACTCAGTTTTCAGTGGTTTGGTCAGAGATGCTAGGACATCTTTAGGGAACTGGTGGACTTGTGGTCCCATTGCCCCCATTGCTTATGACCACTTACTGTTATGAACCCCCTCTCTGTCTCACCTTCTACTCCCTCCTTCATGCTTTCTGGTCAACCCCACACAAACCCCCTTATTCAGTCTCTGTCTCAGGCTCCTCTCCCAGTGTTTCTCAAACTGCATTCCTTGGAACCCCGGGACACCTTAGGACATGTCTAACCCTTCACCCACTCTCATTTAGCTTGATTTGATTTATTTATTATAGGGAAGAAAGACTTATTTTGGCTTATAGTTTCAGAGACTTTGGTCCATAGCATCCAGGAGAGCATAATGAAACAGAGAAGCTTATATCATGGTAGTCAGGAAGGAAAGAGGGAGAGAGGGAGAAGGAGAGAGAGAGAGAGAGAGAGAGAGAGAGAGAGAATGAACTAGTGTGAGAGAAAATATGTCTAGCTTCCCATTTGTTTTAATGCTCTGTCATCACCATCTTGAAATTTTTAATAACTTTTGAACAAGGAAGGCCATATTTGCATTTTGCATAGTGCCTTGCACAATTTACACATGGCCTACATATCTGGCCTTGCTCTGAATTTCCAGTGCTTTGTACTAAGCCTGCACTTCGTAGATGCACAGTAGATATTGAAGTAAATTGAACTGGATCTAATCTAAGCGTCAGGCCTCAGCCGCCTCTCTGCTCTCCTGCTCCTGGTTCCTCTGCTTCCCTCCTGACCTGGGTGTTACAAGCCATCATTACATGGAGGAGAGGAGCAAGGAGAAGAGCAGAAAGTGGGGGGGCATGGCCTTTATTCCCAATGGTTGCCAGGCCCCCCAAACTACCCACATCCTCTATTGGATTGGGGGGGGCTCCCCCTGGTCACTCCCTACAGGGAAACCATGCACTTTCATCTTAAAACACCACTGCACAGTTTTCGTGATGTTTTAAAAAAGCTCTGTCTGAGATGGTGAAAATTGCCCTGGCTCTAAACCTGATCACAGACAGCAGCCTTCCTCAGAGAGGAGGTTACAGGAGCCAGAGCTCTACAAAGATGCGAGGTCAGCAGAGGACCTGGAGAATTTGAAGCAAGCAGATGATCTTAGACAAGCTCTAGATATGGAAGGTTTGGCCAGGAGATGAGATAGGAAGGAGTTGGGGGGAGGGGAGGGGGAGAATACTTTCCTTAATTGGAAAAAATCATTTTAAAGACAGCCCCAGGAATAGAGAGCACGTGTGGGACATGATCCCCCTCTCTTCTGTTTTCCACTGTGAAAAGGAAAAGGTACAGGGTCTCCGAGCACAGACAAAGGAGACCAGAGACCTTTCTGGGGATTTGCAGAAAGCAATCAAAGATAAGGCTCTTTGGTGGGGCAGTTAAAGCAGCAGGACGGAAAGGCAACAGGGCTTAAACATCTTGTCTAGCTGACCCCAGGTCTTGGGAGGCTCCAACAAGCCTCAGAAAAGCCAAAATTAAATGGCTTGGAGAAAGAAGAGTCAAAGTAAAATTAAGCTTAATTATTAGCAGTTAAGGGCTAATGAGGGTGCCTGATTTACCTGAGTGTTTGGCTATTTCTATATCTTGCTCTAAATTACCTATCACTTTCTTTTATCTGTACTCATTAGATTAGTTAGTTGTTGGGCTTTGTTATTTAATAAATTCTACTACTATGATACACACACGCACATACATACACACATTATGGCTAGAGAACAGTTTAGTTTTTGTTTTGTTTCTGTAATGCATAGACTTGACATTAAATGCTCATAATTATCTACCAGCATGAAGAGGTTTTTCACTCCAGGTGACTCTAGCCCAGACCCAACAGCCCACCTGGTGGCAGCTAGCCAGATTGCATGTAAAATCAATGCATGCAAAATCAACTTCTCAAATTCTCAGGTAGACAAGGTGGGCAAAATTCAATAGAGGAGAAGTCAGAGGGACCAGATTGCGGTTGTAGCCTGAGGTAAGTCTCCTGGGAAGGGAAGCATGGGGTAGTCATCAGGAGTGACTGTTTAGTGGTGGGTCCAGAGGGGATTCTTAGGAGCCAAAGAGGTTCAAACCCTCAATGGGAGGGCCCAGACAGTGCAGAAAGGAAGAGGGAAGCAACGGGACCCCAGGCCAGCATGGGAATCAAATTTCTGGAAAGTTGGTTGAGTAATAGAGGGGCAGAGAAATCTCCCAGAACAATATCTTAAATGGTAGCCTGAGAAAAGCCAGAGGGAGGTAGAGGCAGAAAAGAAACAAGTTCTCAAGCTGTGTACCAGTGGCTCACGCCTGTGATCCTCGCTATTCACTTGGCTGATATCTAAGGATCCAGTTTGAAGCCAGCTGGAAAGTCCCTGAGATTCTTATCACTAACTAACCATCAAAAAAAAAAAAAAGTAAGTGGAGCTGTGGCTCAAATGTGTCAGCCTTGAGCAAAAAAGCTCAGGGACAGTGCCCAGGCCCTAAATCAGATCCCAAGATCAATGTGAGTGCGTGCACACACATTTCCACTGACTTCAATCATTCAAAAACATGTGTTGGGCTTGGCATGGATGAGCAGGAGGGAGAGCCAGAGGCCATCAAATTTAGGACCTCCAATACCATGTGCATCTCGATAGACCCACAGCACCCAGCTCCTCCTGTCCTCCCCTCATTCATGAGCTAACCCAGACACAACTCCCTGCCAGCTCCCACCAAGAGATAGTTCCAGGCGTCTTAGAAACAGCTTCCTGGGCAGAAGCAGTTAACTCCCTGAGACCTCATCCATCTCTGCCTGCTGGCTCATGAATCAGAAATCCTCACGCTGGCTTTGTGAGTCCAGCAACATGGGAATAACCAGGCATGGAAGAGGACATTACAGGGGAGCCCTACACACAACTGATCCAGGAGACTGTCTTTCCTGATATCCAACAGACCACCTCCCAGGGACCGGTCCTTGGCATCAAAGACCCCACCAAGTACACCAAAAATATCAACATGTGTTTAGATCAAGTCAAGCAAGGTCTGGAAGAGGGCAGCCTCTTCCAGCCTCCAGGCACCCCTTGTCTGCATGGCCTTCAGAGTCCCTGACACCCAAGCAAGCAAGACCGATCAGAGGCCTATCCCCGAGACACTACAGCTGCCGCCACCTTGAGTCACAGCACTTCGAACCTTTTCCATCTTCTGGGCAGGGTCTAGGCCTAGGGGACCTCTGTGGACCTCTGACCATTGGTTGTACCCTGCTCCAGGGACCCTATGGCCAGTGGCAGGATAGATGGGTGGGCTAGCAAGGCAGGCCCCAGCCAGCATGAAGAATCCCGCACTGACCTCCCCAACTCCACGGCAGATTATCAGAACATCCCAGGAGAGTGGATGTCTCTCAAAAGAAAGAGAAAAGACACCTAAAGATGAGACTCTTGAGAACAGAAGCCTGATGCAGGAGGCTAAGCCCCTAAGACTGAGGCAGAGGAGCTTGCCAAGGAAGAGCCCATAGGAAGGTTCTAGAAGATGGCAGGCTGAGGAATGAGTCGGTTCTCATTGCTCTGAATTATTTACGGGCCAGCCGGATGGCAGATGCTTCCTTGGAGCCATACAGCAGGATCCCTAGCCACCTCCTTCTCTGTTCTCTGCCAGTCACCCAGGAAACCAGCTCCTGGAGAAAGGGCCACAAAGGCGACAGAACTGGAACAGAGGATGGGATGGGAGGGAAGCGAGTCATGAGGTTTGGCCAAGAGTCGGCTCTGCCAGTCACTGACAGGTTGGAAGGCAGAAAAAGAGGAGCCTGGGATCCTAGGGAGCAGCCCCTCCCCCTTGGAAACATCTAGAGATGTTTAAATCATAAAGGGACAGACGCTGGAAGTGCTGGCAGGGAGACTCAGGAATGAGAGCAATTGAGAGGATGCCTCCAGTGGCAGGGAAGGGGCAAAGGTGGGCACAGGGCCTTGGGTCAGTATCACCTTAGCATTCTTCCCAGGCTTTGTGTCTGGCTTCCTCCTGGGCCCAGCCTCTCTGTCTATCTTTGTCTGTATGTATTTCTCTCTCTCTCTCTCTCTCTCTCTCTCTCTGCTTGGTTCAGGCTCTGTGGAGAACTCAGAGAGCTCAGGAGCATGCAGGGCAGTGTGCAAAGTAGCTGCTTTCCTGCTCATCTCTGGAACACGCCCAGCATCACGCTCAGCCTTTCACTAACCAGAACAATCCCTCTGGCTCAGAAGTGCCAGTGCCTCCTCCATCTCCTTTCCAGCTACCTTCTCCATGGATACCTGGCCTCAAGGCCCAGCCTGTCACCTGGCTTCCCCTCTCTCCTCTTCAAACATCCCGAGACCTTTGCATGTCCCTGCATGGACTAGCCAGCTCTCTGTTGGTACAACAAAATACCTGAAATTGCTCAGAGGAGGAATGTTTTCTTCTGGCTCACAGCTTCAGAGTGTTCAGTCCATGGTCACTTGGCCACACAGCTTTGGCCAGACAGCAGATTGTGACTAGGAATGCATGGCACAGAAGTCTGATCACCTCATGGTGGCCAGGAAGCAAAGTGAGAGGAAGAGGGATGGTCAAGGTCCTTAACACCTTCAAGCGTACACCTCCTTCCACTAGGCCCTATCTCCTTGAGACTCCACCACATCTCCACAGTCCCAGCAGCTGAGGACCAGGACTTCAATACATGGGCCTGTGAGGGACATTTGACATCCACACCATAATCCTGCCCTGGCTCATACAAGGCTCCCACGTGCCCTTGCATTTTCAGCTTGCTTCCCAAGGGTTGGAGGCATTCTCATTTACCTCACATAGAAGACAACATGAAATCTAGTCACCAGAAACACTACAGCCTGGACAGGACTGGTGGTGTCGTGACAGAGGAGACCTTTTCTGATAAGTGAGTTGAGGTCCAGCCCCTCACGCATTTGAAAACACACCCAGGTGCGGTTGTAAGTCCTGTGCAAGCCGCTTCACTTCTCCAAACCTCTGTAAAATGGTGAGAGCCCTGCCACTGAGGCTTAAATAAACTCAGTGCACATCAAGAGCTGCTAACAAGACATTACTGTTGTCATTTAATGTTACAGATAGCATTTCATCATCTATAACATGTATGTGCACATCTCCATATTGCCTTGGTATATGTTCCACTGCTACAACCAAATACTTGAGGCAGGCTAATTATATAAAGAAAGAATGATTATTTAGCTCATAGGAGACTAAAGATCCAAACAGGATGGTGCTGGCTCTAGCTTGGCAGTATCTTGTCACACTGGTGGCAGTGGCAGGAAAGGAAGGCAAGGCAGGGAAGGCGGGAAGAAACACATTCTGAAATAGAAAGCTAGAGAGCAATTTAGTGGTTGGCTCACTCATAGGGCTCAACTCTCTTAAGAATAAGTTTATTCCTTTCTGAGGGCACACCCCCAATGACCTAAAGTCCTCTTACCAGGCTCCACCACGAACAGGTCCCACCACCTCCTTTATTGCCACTGAGGACCAAGATTCCAATACATGAACAAGGTCTTGCTACGCAGCCCAGATTGGGTTTGTGCTTACAATCCTCCTGTCTCAGCTTCCCTAGTGCTCAGATGCCTCACTACACTCCGTAGCCAAAAGATGAACTTTTGGGGCATACACTCCACCATGTTCAAGCCATAACACACATGTTAGTCCTTCTCCTGAAACACAGATGCTATTTTCTGACCAGCTCAGCTGCACAGAATTCCGTTTGTCAAAAAGCCTAATGCACTAAAAACTTCATTCCATTATCAAATGATCATTATTGTCTGAGCAAGCTTTCCTTTTTACTCAAATCTTTTGATCAAACGTGATTATTTTACTGAGCCACTCAATTATATAAGGTTACATTTTCAGTCCTCGATTAAAAAGAGAGTGACATTAGACATGAAAAGCTACTATAAAAAATAATCATTGCAGCCAGGCGCTGGTGGCTCACACCTATAATCCTAGCTACTCTGGAGGCTGAGCTTTGAGGATCATGGTTCAAAGCCAGCCTGGGCAGGAAAATCTGTGAGGCACTTATCTCCAATGAACAATTAACCACCCATAAAAACGAAATAGCACTGTGGCTCAAAGTGGTAGAGTGCTAGTCTCAGGCAAAAAAAAAAGCTCAGAGACAGTGCCCAGGCCCTGAGTTCAAACCTCACAACCAACAAAACATAAAAAAAAAATAATGATTGTATATGTTTCAATTTTCACCAAGGTTTCTATTTTTTCTTCTATAAAGTGAAAGATTTGGATTTTTTTAAACTAAGATTTCCAAGTTTCTGAAAATGTATTTCTTAGCCTCATAGGGTAAGGAACTATGCTAGAAGCACAGACCTGAATTTTCTAGGCCCTTTCCAGTATGCAGCCACCTCTGAGTCATACAATTTGGCTACATGGGGCTGAGTTAGAAGCTGGAGCCATGCCCTTCCCCCAGTTCAGGACCTCAAAAAAAGGCTGATTCTACCTGACTCTAGCCCCAAGCCCAAGTCTTCTCTCCCTGTCTTCAGTTCCTCACTGTTGCCCTCTCACACCAGCTGCAGTGGCTTGAACCATGCCTCCCCTGCTCCCCCCTTCCACCTCAAAAACATCTGTGAACATCCCATCTGGTACCTGTGGATGTGACCTTATTTGGAAACAGGGAGTGTGTAGAGGTCACTGAGTTCAGAGGAGGTCACGCGGGATAAAGATACACCCCAACTCCATAACTCTGTCCTTACAAGATGGGAAGATTTAGAGACACAGAGAGGAAGGCCGAGAGGATGCAGAATGATGGCCTTGGGGCGAGAGGACAGATTCTCTTCAGGGCTTGGTTAAGCTGAGGAGTTTGGTAGGGAGAACGTATCCAGAGGAATTCAACATGCCATTTCCAACGTGCAGTGGATTCATCAGGATCTAACCCCTCATTGTGAGCCAGGGAGCAGTGGTACAGGAAAGATAGGGAGGACAAAGTTTGTGACAAGGCTGTATCCATCAGCACCGCCCCCGGAACACGTCTACCCATTGACATACTTACACTCTGGTCCTCTGTGCACAAGCAGGAGGTTGTGGGAGAAAGCCCACAATTTGTCCAGAGACACACAGTGAGACACAGGTCCAGCCACCATCCGATGTTTAGATCTTACAAAGGAAGCTCCGGCATTCTGGTGCCACCCCACCCACTGGGGACTTACTCATCCAGTCATGTGTGCTCTTACCATACCAATAAGGTAACAAAGCCAACTGGAAATCCTACTGCTTTTCATTATTATTATGCACAGGAACCAAACAAAACAACATTGGTGATAATATATATCTCTTCCTCCTCCTCCCCTTCCCTAACAGCTACTGCTCCAGGCATATCTTCTCTCTCTTCCTTGTCTACTTCTGCCTCAGCACCTCTGTACCTCTACAGCTGGATCCTTCTTGCTTAAACCCTCCCAGTAAAGTACTCCCTGACCACTCACCCTAACTTAGCCACCACTGGACCCCCATCTACACACTAGTACATCCCCCCACTGTGATGTATTCTGCATAGCATTTGCCTCTTTGAAATCTTGTGTTTCTTTATTATCTGTCTGCTCACTACTCAGGCAGGCTGGAGAAGGTGAGGATTTTGTGATTTTTGTTTATTGCTGTGCCCCAGTACCTCATCCTACACGTGGTTTGCATATGTGAAGCCTAAATAAACCCATCTAACTAAATTAATAGATGAATGAATGAATGAATGAATCCCTTTGACAACCCTTGTCCTGAGCCATAGTGCTACAAGGACACATTGGATGTGCTCTCCGGTTTCCAGACAGTGGGAGGAGCTGATCAGCCATGGATGGCCATGCTTCATGTCACCAGGATCTGAGGCGGGACACAACTATGCTGGGGTGAAGGGGTGAGATCGTCCCTAAAGACCAGACCCTTGACTAGGCATTGAGGAATAAGCAGGAGTTCCCTGGGACCACACGCTGCCCCACCAAGGACTCAGGCAGTAGGAGTCGTATTGGGGTCAGCCTTGGACATCAGAACTTCCTCTCTGGCTGCCGTGAGCAGAGAACAGAATGGTGGGGGTGGGGGTTGATGTGAAAGGTCTTTGGTAGCAGACCAAAGGAAAGATGATGATGTGGCAGAACCTGCAGGCATTGCCTGGGATGGATAGGCAGGGGTGAGAGGCAATGGACCCATGGTGGACACCGGAGGGCAAATGAGAAGGGGCAAAACCCTCTGACAGCACCATACCCAGAAGCCTGGCTGGATTAGATGTCTCCTGGTCATCTGTTGACTTTGACTGACCCAAGCAGCTATGGTGGGACTTTCCCTCCCTGGATCCCCGGGGCCAAAACTCCTTACACCAGGAGGCTCAGGGAGCTCATCTGGGATGCACTGGTTGGAGCTGCCCCTACAGAGGTGCCTGAGAAATGGCCAGAATGGCCATAGGGAAGGGTGGGAACAGAAGAGCTGAAGACCTGGAGACAGTGTCGTGAGCTCAAATGCTCTGCTGAAAGGAGAAGGTGGAGCATGCTTTAGGACCGAGAGGAGGAAGACAATAAAGAAACAAGAGAGAAGGGGCTTGTGGCACCACCGCCACCGCACAGTCTCCAGTAAACGTAGTGGGAAGGAGTGACAGGGCAAAGATGGAGACAATTGTCTTGGATAGATGGATGCACAAAGCATGGTGCTCAAGAGAGGGACTGTGGCATCCAGGCATGATAGCACCTACCTGTAATCCCAGCTCCTCCCTCAAGAGGCAGAGACAGGAGGAGGGAGAACTGGAGGCCCTCCCACAAAAAGGAGACCAAAAGCAAAAGACAGACAAAAGAACTGGAGGCGTGGCTCAAGTGGTAGAGTATTGCAGAAATTCTGGGTCCAAAAAGAAAGAAAGAAATGAAGTACAGCTGGGCAAGAGAGAGCATGCATTAAGGAAATTCCTGGCCAGCAGACACCTCCTTGTTCTCATGAGGCTGGAGGTAAGTGTGACTACCAGGGGCTCCAAACCAAGGTGGTGGTTGTGACCAGAGAGGAGAATCAACCACGAGAGAGGCCAGAGGACCCAGCCAGAGGAGCCAACACAGAGCTGCTCTAGGCCTGCTCCTGGGACCTACACTCACTCCTGGACCCCATCAGACTGTGTGTCTTGATCCTTGAGTGGGAAAATCTGCTGCCTGCTCTATCCAGTTAGGGTCTCAGCAGGAAGCAGATGGCACACTCCAACTGGGTGATTTAAGGAGTTTGTGTGAGGTCTATTAAAAAAGGTGTGAGCAGGCTGTACAGAACCACCGTACAGGGGGTGTGGGGAGGTGACAGTGTCCCCATGTCAGAACTGAAGGAAGGAGGGGAATCACCTGGAAGGACAACAGCAGAGACCTTTGCTCGATCAGCAGGACAGAACTGAAGAAGGAAATGCCTTCGCCTTGCCCTCCTCCCTCCTCCCACTCTCCTACTGGGCTCCCCATTGGCTGAACCCAACAAGAAGCCAGAGGCCCAAGGAGCCCATCCCTGGGTCCCTCCACGGCAGGAGGACAGAGGGAACAGAGCAGGCAAACGAGGGCAAAGAGCCAGTCTGGAGAGGCAAACACAACACACGATGGCGGTCTACCACCACCCTACCTGTGGAAGGAACCGCAGATGCAGACTCACATGGGGCTAAGAAGGCTCCGCTGTTTCTGAGTGTGGCAGGGTGAGGTGTGCCACAGGGTAGGGGAGGTGCTTCTCATTGTGTCACAGGTACCCATCCTCTCTGGTGGCCAAGTGGTTGCCACTCCAGGTTAGAAAGAGGTAGTGAGGGCCAGGCGCTGGTGGCTCACGCCTGACATCCTAGTTACTTAGGAGGCTGAGATCTGAGGATCATGGTTCAAAGCCAGCCCAGGCAGGAGAGTCCATGAGATTCGTCTCCAATTAACTGTCAGAAAACCCAGAAGTGAAGTTGTGTCTCAGAGTGGTAGAGCGCTAGCCTTGAGTGAAAGAGCTCAGGGACAGCACCCAGGAACTGAGTTCAAGCTACACAATGGACAAAAAAAAAAAAAGGTGGTGATCAGCTTCTGTGATGAGGAGGTAAGGTAGGAGTCTGGGGGAAGAGAGAGAACACCCTGCCAGGAGCCAGGACCTCAGGTCCCAGCGACAGCCCAATGGACAGGCAGGTGGACCGGGGAGCACCCCCCACTGACCCCTGCCCTCCCTCTTCTCCTATCAAGCATTGTTGAGTCAAAGGTGCTGATAGATCCCTAGGAAAGATAGATGGAGTAATCAGGGTAAATGAAATTAACATGCACAGGGTAATCAACACTCATTAAGCCAATTTAGTCAAGTGATGACCTCAGTCAGCTTTTATTTAATCATATACTTAAATGTCAAATCAATATGCAAATCTCACCCAGACCTTTTCCAATTATAACCCATTAAAACTTTCAAGTAAATCAATGCAGCCAGACAGGGTGGGTAGGTGAGACAGAGGGAGACAGGCAGGGTCCCCAGACAGTTGGACAGTGGAGCTATGTCATCTACACATTCACCACACACCTACTCTTAAGACCCTTAATCTGGCCTCACCATCTGCCATGAGCCCATCCCTTATCCTTCCAATGACAGCCCTGAAAGACATTCAGGAAGGGCATGATGATACACATCTGTAATCTCAGCCATTGAGAGGCAGAGATAGGATGATCAAGGTTCAAGACCACCCTGGGCAAAAGTTAGTGAGACCCTATCTGAAAAACAAGGAAGACACAGTAGTACATGTCTATAATTCCACTACTTGAGGTGGAGGTAGGAAGATCAAGGTCTGAGGGTGGCCCAGGCAAGAGCATAAAACACTATCTGAAAAAAGTGTCCTAAAAGCAACAAGACCATGGCACGGCTCAAGTGGTAAAGCATTAGCTTCCCAAGATAGGCTCTAGTTTCACCAAAAAGGAAAAACAAAAGCAAAATTAAAAGAAGGAGGAGGAGGAGGAGAGGAGAAGGGGGTAGAGAGGGAGGAGGAGGGGGAGAGGAGAAGGGAAGGAGGAAGAAGAGGGGAGGAAGGAAGAAGGGGGGAAGAGGAAGGGAGGAGGAGGGAGAGGAAGGAGGAAGGGAAGGAGGAGAGCTGGCATTGAAGCACCTCCTGCCCAGTAGCTTTGCAGCTCCTGAGCACTGAGCACTTGGCTTGTGTTATGAGCATTGTACCCCTGGCCTTGTTGGAGCCTCCTTAGCCTTGCCCATCTGCCATCCCTGCATTTAACCCATGGGGGAGAAAGAAGTATTGTATGAAGAGAGCCCCTCTCCCCCTCTCAAAAGTTAGTGGCCAAAGCCCTCCGTGCTGCCCCCTCCTCTGTGGAGCTGGACTGATGCCTCCATGTCTCGAAGGCTGGGTCCCTCTGACCACAGGAAAAGCACTCAAATCAAGCTGGTCTTTGCCTCTGAGCCTGGCAGGTGTGTAATACCAGCAAGGCAAGACTCAGAGAGACAGAAGGGAAGAGAAAGATGGAACAAATGGCTAACCAGTGCCAGGCACAACTATGCCCCATGCTGTGCTAGTCCTGTTTTGCCCTACCATACTTGTGCTCTGAGGATGAAGAAGGGTCAGGATCAGAGGTGTATGGGGGGGAGGGTCCCTTCGGTTGCACAGTGAATGAATCATAGATTTGGGAATTAAATGCAGGTTTTTTGGAAGCAAAGTCCACCAAACCCATTGGTCCTCCACACCCAGGAGAGCCCAGTGTCCTGTCCCATGAGCCCTCCCTGGGGGACACCCCCACCTGCACCAGTGGCCCAGGCTGGGCCCAGGGCATGGATTCCTGAAGCCAAATAGGAAAGGCCCAGGGAAACAGCCTCCAAGCCCCTACCTGGCCTCAGCAGCTTCAGCATGGCATGCCTAAAGGGGTGCAGAGGGGAGACCCCAACTGTGCAGGGCAGAGACAGGAACTTATAGGCATCCTGGATGTAGAAGATGCACAGTCCTGTCCGTGTCCCATCGCCTCTCCTCCCTCCAATGGCATCCAGGAAGGGCATGCTGGGACACACCTGTAATCCCGGCTATTGAGAGGCAGAGATAGGATGATCAAGGTTCCAGGGAAACGTTAGTGAGAACCCATCTGGACAACAAGGACACGGGTGCCTACAGCGATGACAGAGTGTCACAGGTCTTGGTGTGCCTGGCCCATCCTCGGGGTCAGCATTGGAAGCCCATGATTCTGGAGCCCCCTCAGTTCTAAGCAAACTGGATGCTGGATCATCTTTGAGACAGCCGGCCTGAGCGACCCACAGGAGAGAAGAGCAGACTTCCATCCTCTACCGACCGCCTGGGTCAGCCTAAGAAGACTCCTGGGAGTCAAAGGCAGGGGAGAGGAAAGGAACTCCCAGGAAGGAAAGCGCGATGGGGAAGGTGGGTAGAGATGGATGACAGTCAGGGCCTGCTAGGGGTCACTGTTCTAGGAGCATTGGAGTATATTATCTCATTTAATGTTGGCAGCAGCCCTCACAGGTGGCTCAGCAGTCGGGAAGCAAAAGCTGGGAAGCAAAAGCAAGAGGCACGGAGGAGCTTGGTTGTGCCAAACCCTGTGTGTCACAGCACAGAGAAACCCACTTTGGTCTGCCAGATGAGCCTCCTCCAGGCACAGGCAGACCTGAGGACATTTCCTCAGACAGAGATGCGAGCCTCTGCCCTGAGCCTCAAAGAAGAAGTGAGAATGTCACAGCCAGCCCCTTGAGGGGCCCAGGAGAGGAGGGAAGGCAAGCCTGAGGGTCCTGGAGGTGGCTCCCAGTGAGCCTGGTTTTGGAGTGGGGAATCAGCCAAAGCAGAGCCACAGCCCCCAACAAGTCGCCAAAGCTGAGTTGCCAAGGCTTCCCAAAAGGCCAAAGGGACTGGATCCTAACAGGAAAGAGCTTAAGATGCAGCTCCAAGCCCCAGAGACATCACATGCAAGAGAATTCTAGCACCCAACACATCCTGGAGGAAAGAAGTGAGGCTGAATTGCTCCTAACAAGCAAAAATGTCAGCATTTGCAAAATGCAAATGTTTCTAACCATCTCCATCCTGGCGAGAGACTGGAACATCAGTTTATAGGCACATGAAGAGATTAACCAAGTGCAGGTGGCTCACACTTGTAATCCTAACTACTCAAACAAGAGGCTGAGATCTGAGGATTGCTGTTCAAAACCAACCCTGGGCAGCAAAATCCCTGAGGCTCACATCTCCAACTCACCACCAAAAAGCCAGAAGTGGGGTTGTGTGGTTCAAGTGGTAGAGTGCCAGCCTTAAGCAAGCAAAAGAAGGGACAGCTTCCAGGTTGAGTCCAAGCCCCAGGACTGGCACCAAAAAAATTAAAGTTAAAAAAGAATGAGAGAATGGAGACCTGATCCCAGGCACAAGGTCCTACCCAAACCAGAACGGTGAGACTCACCTCTTTTTGACTCAGGGGTGGGGGTTGGGGGCGGGGGTTGAAGTGAGTGCTCAGTTTCACAGACCAGGCAGTGAAAGAGAGGTGGATGGTAAAGCAGCTCTCAGCAGCCATGATGGCCCAGTGGGAAGGGTGAGCAGCCTGAGCTGCTGTGAGTCTGGAACCTGAAGCAACAGTGGAGCATTGCCTGCACACTTCCTACAGGCCAGGCACCGTCCCAGCCCTGGCACAAGCCATGCAGGAGGGAGGCAGGCAAGGGCCCTGCTCTCCTGGTACTTAGAGTCTCACAGAGAGAAAAGAGAGCTCTGAGCAAGTCCTTGGGGCTCCGCCGGCTCTCAAGGAACTCACGGCTTGCATTTTAAATGCCTGTGCTCACTGATGACTCTGAATGTCTATCTCCAGCCCAGACCTCTCCCAGATCGCCAGATGTGAGTTTTCAACTACCGCCTTAATACCTGCATTTGCATTTCTAACGAGCATCTTAAACGCCAGCATCTCTGAGAAGAAATGAGTCCATACCTTCCCCCTCCACAAAACCTGTTTCTGCTCCTCTCCCAGCTTCCAGACACAAACCTGGACATGTCAAAGTACATTCATACACTCGCGCGTGCACACACACACATGCCAATCTGCTGCCAGTCCTTCGAGTCCTAAGGTGAAAACTGGAGAGGGAAAAATCCCACGTTGATCACATCTTCCAGCCATGTACTTGTGCTGTTTGCCCTGCTCTGAACCAGAACTGCCTTCTCTCCCTGTCATCACTGAAGGCATCTTCTCCCGGGCCTCATCTCCTGGGACTCCCTCTCTACAGTCCAGTAGCCACACAAGATTTAGCATCACACTCAGACCATTTCTTGCCCCAACTCAGAGCCTTTCTATAACACATCTGAGAAGACAACCCACCCAGTGCCCTGACTGAATGTGGTCAGGTAAGGCTGTTTCATTGTGTGTGTGTGTGTGTGTGTGTGTGTGTGTGTGTGTGTGTACAGGTGTGTTTTCTTTCTTTCCATTTGGTCTCTTTTTGTGGGGTGGAGTGGGATAAAGCCATAGAAAGAAAAATGTGATGCATGTGTCCAGTATGTACTATTTTGTTTTGATTTTGATAACAAGAGCAGATTGTGGAAAAGAGAGTTTCACAGACTTTCCTATCTAGGCTGGCTTCAAATGATGATCATCAGAGCACAGCCTACTGAATAGCTAGGATGACAGGTGTGAGCCACCCACACCTGCCTGAATTTTATTTCTCTTGCACTCTCACTCTGCTTCTTTGCCTTCCAGTCCCACCAGCAGGCAGTGTGATCTGCCTTCGCCCTATCATCAAAGGGACTTGTGACCATCTCCTGGCCAGATCCAAGCCCCTGCAGTCTCCTGGGACCTCACCCTCCCTGACACCGTGCCCACAGTTGACCATCCATTCCCTCCCTGTTTCCCCTCTCTCTCCTCCCCAGCACCTTGGTGAACTCTGCTTCCTCCAGCCACTCCCTAAATGGCAGGGCTCCCCAAGTTCATCACACAGCCCTTAATTTTCCTGCTTATTGTGATCCACTGCCACTAATGCCTCTCTAATCCACGATCACTGATTCTCTCATGGTTTCCCAGTCTGTGTCTTCAGCCCATGCTCAGGTCTCAGATTCATAATTATAATTTGTCTTGGTTGTGCCACTACAAACCAGCAGCTCCTATTCCAATTCAGCTCCTCAGCGCTGAAATGTTGCCATCATCCAAATCGCTTCCCTCGCCTTCCATTGCGCTGTGTCATCTCTAGCTTCACTTTGTCTTCTAGCCTGCTTCATTCTCCTCCTTCTCCAACCTCTGCCATGGGGAAGGTCCCAGGCTCGCCAACTCCATCCCATCCTCCACTGTCCAACGATGGTACAGATCTGGCCATGCCACACTCTACCTTTGTACCCTTTGCTGGCCTATCCATCATTTATTTCTGCCTAACAAAACACCCCCACAAATGGACAGCCAGAATGACTGTCATTTGTCATTGTAGCTCACACATGTATGGGCTGACAAGGGTCGGTAGACGTTGGTTGAAGTTAACATGGTCTGTAGGTGAGCTGGGGTTCAATACTAGTCTAGGCCTCCTGGGCCTGCCCCCTTCCCCACTTCTCCCTAGGACCAGGGGGAATGTAGAAGATCTCCGGAGACCTGGGCTCAGAATTAACACGTGGCTGATTTGTATTACTCTGTGGTCCAAAGCAAGACATGTGGCTGAACTAGTATCAAGGACCAAGAAAACACCCTGTGCCCTTGAGGGGAGAGTCTGCAAGGTCACCTAACAATGCAGATAGGGTGGGCTATGATCTGGGGCCCTTCATGCAACCAATCTAATAACCATCACCTTACCTTCAAAGTCAAGTCTCAACTCTTATCGTGAAGAGCTGAGCTGGCCACTTTTCCAGCCTCCTCTCCATGGCTCTGAACTTCCATTCACTCTTTTTTTTTAATTTTTTAAAAATTTATTGTTATTTTATTTTTTTATTGTGAAAATACTGTACGGGGGGGTTACAATTCCATGGGCAAGCTAATGAGTACATTTCTTATCAAGCATTGTAGCCTCCTTTGTTTCCCCTTCCCTGCCTTCCCATTCTCCCTCCTCCCCCACCCAATCCTCCTCCCTCCCCCCCACCAAATTTGTAAAGGTCGTTTTCGACATAACGACTTGTCCATCTCATTGTTGCAATGGGTCCACCTGTCCATTCACTTTTCAGCTTCCTACCACTCCCCAAATGTGCCTTGTCCAGCTCTGCCTCTGCTCCTGCTGTTCTTTTTTCCTCAAACCCTCCTCATCCCCTTTACAGCACTTCCCATCCCAGTTGACCCTCAGGGTTCTCCTGGGTCTGGCTGAGCAAGTATCCTCCTTCAGGGAGATTTCCAGCCTTCCTGCCATCTTGCTACTTTATTTATAATACACCTTATTTTGCTTTTACCTCTGCATGTAGCAGTTTGCTCCCCTGCATGTCCAATACATTAGGGTAATAGTATTGTTTATGCTGCCACTGTGACAAGTTGCCACATACTTTGTGGCCTAACACATCCATTTGTTCTCTTACAGTTCTGGAGGTCAGAATCTGACGTCAGTTTCAGGCTCGTCTCTCCCTGGAGGATCTGTGTTCTTGCCCTTCTCAGCTTCTAGTGGCTGCCTGCATTTCCTGGAGTGTGGCTCCTCCTCTGTCTTTAGAGAGCAGGAACATCACTCAGGTCTGCTCCCATCACCTCTTTCCACCTCCGTCTCACAAAGTCCCCAGACAGCCTTTGCATCTCAAGATCCTGAGCCAGTCCACATCTGCAAAGCCTGCTTTTCCATACAAGTTGAGGTGCCCAGGTTCTGAGAATCAGAGGGAAGCCTCAGCCACCCAGGGCCAACGTTCAGCCTGCCACAGGCAACTTTCCCTGCATCTTCCTGCCTTTCCTCCACTTGACTTGGGAGTTGACACCTTTGTTGAATAAATGAAACAGTGAATGAGTGAGAGAATGAATGCAGTGTCTGAGTGGCCATCAGAGAAACCAGGGTTCCCAGTAGGCTGGCTGTGAGGTCAGCAGCGAAAACTGAGGGTCCTGAAAACTACTCCGACATTCACCATGACAGAGAATATTCTCTGTAATAAATAAGAGATCAAACCAAGAGGCTCTGAGGTGCAGGCTGCCTGAGCTAAAAAGCAAGCACTTTTTCTGTGAGACTGCAGAAAGTGAGCTGCACATGTACACTACGGGAGTTTAGCCTCCTGAGCCTTACCTGACCATGCACACAGCATGGCACTGGTTCACGAAAGCATCGCCCTGACCTCTGGTCATTCAGAGAGTCGCGGTGCCTCTCTGGGATTGGCACATGAAGCCTGGTCCCCTCTCCAAAGGGGATTCCAGTCCAATCCTATTCTGAACATCTTCAGAAGGACCCACCCCTCGGTCTAGCACTGACTTGTAGACAGAGAAGCCCTGTTCCTTGCCCTTTCAGAGCTCTTCCCTCCAGAGGCATGGAACCCTACACCATACTGCATGAAGCACTTCATGTGCTACAAGGCTGTTCCTAGAGTTTCTGCTGGCTGCAGATCAACACTCTGTGTGGGGTTTCTATGACCCTCGCCTTTGCTGGCAGAGCTGGAACTCACACATGCTTATTCCATGAGCATTTCTCTGACCTTTATGGATGTTGCTCTGTGCAAGATGACTCGGAAACAGCCTCATCCCCCAGGACCCCACCATGATTGGAAGCCATTCCGGGCCCTCAGCCCAGTGACTAGAAGCCATTCCCTCCTTGAGAAGGTGAGTGGTCTCTGAGAAGCTAAGGGGCAACATCTGTTCCCAACTCCACATAGAGTAAGTGACTGCCATTCATCCCCAGCCCTTCCATCCACACACACAGCAGTGGACGAAGCAACTCCTCCCATCACCTCCACAGCCATCTCCATTTACAAAAGCCCCAGGTCATGCAGTCCTTGGGAGCAAGAAGCAGTACTCCAACCAAACTCCAATGTCATCCTTACTGACCCAGAGACAGAAAGACAACAAAAGATCCTCGGATGTGGGCAAGGGCACCATTAAACTGGCCAATCTTTGAGCAACCCTCTGCTTGTTTGAGACAAGGTATGACTCTATAGCTCAGCCTGGCTTCAAACTCTCCATTTGCCTGCCTTGGCTCTTAAGTGCTGGGATTACAGGCATGTGCCAGGACAGCTGGTGCTGTCATTGATTGCTTGGTTAATCTGAGACAATATTGACAGGGAGCAGGCAAGCCACCGATCCAATGAACTCAGGGGAGAAAGAAAAAGAACTCAATGACTGTGGGTCCCCATGAGATTTCTCAAGGGAGACCAGACTACTCCAAAACAGAGGCTGCAGAGCCCTAAATCTTAAGAGATGGAAGAGCTCTGGACTAATGTGGAGGTAGCCAATGTACAGATGTGGGTTTCAAGTACGGATCTCTTGCCTGCTCCCTGTGTGACCTGCAGCATGGGTCCATCCTTCTCAACCTCTGTTCTTCCTCTGCAAAATGGCTGTTGCAGTCTGTGAGGGTTTGGAGCCATCGTGCATGGCAAGGCTTATGGTTCACCTCTAACTTGAGTGGGTTCTCGTGAGTTGTGAATTTCTTCCTTTCCAAATGTGGTCCATGTGGTGTAAATAGACAAGAGCTTGAGTTCAAAGATACGGAAGGACCTTAAGTTAGGGCATGAGGTACCACACTGACAGGAATCATTGGGTCTCTGAGCATCTGTTGTAGCTGCTTGAGGCTGGCTGGAACATCCAGCTATGCTCAATGTTTCAATTCAAGGCTGAAAGGTAGAATCAGGACCTCCAGCAACCCCCTCAGCAGGTCAGACAAACACTTCTAGGAAGACAGAGGCACACTTGACAGCATCTGAAAGACCAAGTTGGACAAGGGGAATGAAGATCAAATTGGTGGCTTTAGTCAGCTGTGACATAAGAATGTCAGCATGGCTGGGTGCTGGTGGCTCATGCCTGTAATCCTAGCTACTCAGGAGGCTGAGATCTGAGGATTGCGGTTCAAAGCCAGCTCAGGCAGGAAAGATGTGAGACTCTTACTTCCAATTAACCACCAGAAAACCAGAAGTAGAGCTGTGGCTCAAGTGGCAGAGCACTAACCTTGAGCTGAAGAGCTCAGAGACAGCACCCAGGCCCAGAGTTCAAACCCCATGACTGACAAAAAAAAAAAAAAAGAATGTCAGCATGGTTGCTCCAGGATTCATGTGTCTCTTCCATTCCGTTGCTGTATCCTGGGTTGTATTTTTTTAAAACAATGAACTGCTTAGTATAAGTGAAACAGCTTTCTGGGCTCTATGAACCATTCTAGTAAGTTATCAAGACTGAGAAAGAGGTCATGGGAACACCTAGCTCATAGCCAGTCCATCAAGAAGCCAGGAGACTGGGAACTTAGATTTGAAGTAGGTGGCCATCTTGTTGGCCCAAGTTCTTCTTTTTTTTTTTTTTCTGGACGTGGGACCTGAACTCTGGGCCTGGGCGCTGTCCCTCAGATCTTCAGCTCAAGGCTAGCGCTCTACCACTTGAGCCACAGTGCCACTTACAGCTTTTTCTGCTTATGTGGTGTTGAGGAATCGAACCCAGGGCCTCAGGCATGCAAGGCAAGCCCTCTGCCACTGAGCCACCTTCCCAGCCCATGGCCCAAGTTCTTTAAACTTGTGGGATCTAAGATTATGGTGTCAGAACTGAATAGACTTAATGGACCCGCTAGTTGATGTCCAAAACATTAAAATTGGTTATAAGGTTGGAAAACCCCACACATTTGGTATCACAAGCATTGAGAGTCAAAACAGCTTAATGGATCCTGTCAAACTATGGAAGGGCCTCCCTTATGAGGCATGCCCATTTCTAGTCATTGTAATGGAGGAGCTCACCTCACCTTCTGCATACCAAGCAGGTACAGGGCAAGTGCTGGGTGGCCTGAAATTCATCTATATCTACTTTGGGGATGAGCGGAAGTTAGTCAGCATAGGCTTGCAAGGTCTGGCTGGGGTCTGATCTGGGGCCAGGAAATGAGGTTCTATGTGAGGACAAGAAGAATGAGGTCACAGTGGTGGGCAGGCTGCTGGAGCATGCTGGTGACAAGGCAGGGTAAGTGGCAGGCTGACCAACCCTGACATTCAGACAGGAAGGTCAGCATATGGAAAGGCCAGTGAACCAGATCACGTGGATGTCCACAAGGCAAGACATCAGTATGGCAGAGCACAGCTGGCGCTGAGCACAGCGGCAGCCAAAGTCTATGCTTCTCAACGTCAGGTCTGCAGAATCGTGCTGGCGTAAAAACCTTACGAGGCGGTCAGCTGACAGATCAGAATGACAGGGCCCGGGATGCATATGTGTCTGAGGGCAGCATAGCAGAAGAGCTGCATATTGGAGCATCAGTCCAGGAATGTGGCTTTGACAGGCTGTCGGTGGTTGGGTTGTCAGCAGACCTCAGCCTCTACACCCTGGGACCCCTCCGGGCAGCAACAAAAGGTGCTGTGCCGCTCACTGAGAAGACATAGCTGTGAGGTATTGCACTCCCACCCAAAATGGGGAAGGAAAAGGAAAAGTATAGTTTCTAGGGCTGCCTTAACACAGCACCCCAGACTGGGTGGCTCCAACAGCAGATCTTTGTTTCTTGCAATTCCTCAGGCTACAAGTCCGAGATCAGTGTGGCTACCAGAGGAATGGCTCATTCCTGTCTTCTCTTTGGGGGCGTTTGCGTCTTAATCCCTTATTTCAAAAGTGCCAGTCATATTGGATTAGAACACACCCTGATGCCCTCGTTTTACCTTAATTATCTCCTTCAAAACCCTATCTCCAAACACAGTCACTTCCTTGGTGACTGAGGGGGTTGGGATTTGGCAGGGTAAAACACAACTTGGTCCCTCATATGTGGTAATTAAGGAAGTGAGATTAAACAGTTCTTAGATGTTAGGACTGGGCAAAGAGACACGCAGTCACTGCTGGTCACAGGCTCAATCAGGGAAGACTTGCTGGGGAAGGTGAGGTGGTAGTCAGCATTTCGTTTGGTCCCATGGAAACTCCAAGCAGCTTAAAGGGCCATGAAAACAGGAAGGATCGAAATGTGGAGACAAGAAAAATTCAGGAAGAGGAAGACTGTAGAAAGAAGAACCCCACAGAGGGCTGAACTCAAATCTCCCTAAAATAAGAATAGGATAAAGTTAAATGACAGCTTTGTAGTCCCTCCATTTTTTTCTTTTTATTATCTTTAAGTAGTTGTATAAAGAAGTTCCCATTTTAAAAAACAGTATATGAGTACAAAGTATCTGACAACGTTGTCACCCATCTCTCCTAACCCATCCCTTCTCGCTTTTTTTCTTTAATTGAGATTAGGTGATTACATAAATTTCACCATATTTCACAGTATTGTGGAATAGTGATACTTAGTTAAAGTCACAAACGCATTTTAACCTTCACAAGAAAAATTGTCATGATCATGGTCTATACAGTTTGTGAATTCTATGAGCTTAGACAATACAAGTCATTTTTTCCACATCAGGTGATGTTTACATTTCTTTCCTTTTGCTTAGTGTAGGCTGTTCCCACTTATACTGTTCCTCCTCCTGGCTTCCCTCTGTTGCGTGCATGTATCTACCATATATATGGTTAAGAACATGTAGTCATTTAGCAATAATATGACAAAATGGGTGGCTGCCCTTTGTTTCTTGAGTCTTGTTACTTTGTCATATCTTCTTGTATTTTGGCTTTAGCGTTCACATAGCAGAGAGACCATGAGCCGTGTGTCTCTTTGTTCTTGGCTTACTTTGCTCATAGTCCCCCCATTTTTGAATGACTTCTGTGTGCCAGTACTGGGGCTTGACTTCAGGGACTCCTGAACTCTCACAGCTTTTTTTTTGCTCAACGCTGGTGCTCTACCACTTGAGCCACACCTCTGCTTCTGGATTTTTGTTGATTGGTTAATTGTAGGTAAGAATCTTATGGACTTTTCTGCCTGAGCTGGCTTTGAATTGAAATCCTCATATATCAGCCTCTTATGTAAATAGGATCATAGGCACAAGCCACCAATACCTGGCCATGTTTGAAAGACTTTGAGGGACTAAAAGCATTGGCTTGGGGAGGCTGACCACCCAGGGTTCCAATCAGGGATCTGTATCAACTCCAACAGTCTCATGACCCCAGCCTCATTTTCCTCATCTTTTCAGTGAGACTGAGCCAAATGCTAATCTCCTAGAATCCTGTGGGAGTTGCTAGATGACAGTGTCAAATGACACTGGATATACCTGAGACTGGATCTGACTGGGCCAAGTATATGCTCAGATCAATGCAAAGGAAGCAAAATCCTGAACCAGGGCCATCACAGCCATTAGGCCACTGAAGGCCGGCAGTGGTTTGCCACTCCATAAATGGTAGTGAGATGACACAGCAATGGATGTTTGATTTTAAGACCCTTTCCCTAGGACCAGGCCCCTGGTTTGTTGCCCTGAAACTGGTACAGCCTGCCTAGAAGGAGTCACAGGCTCTCTGCTGCCCCTTGATCAGGTCTTGACTCAGATTCTCCTCCCAGTCAGACCGCAACCCTGGCCACTCCCCATCCAGCATCCCAGCTTCATTGTTCTTCCAGAATATGTCGCTTCTAACATACTCTCTTGTTTTACTCCCATCTCCCAGAATGATGGCTCCAGGCATACAAGGGTTTTAAATAAGTACTTGTTAGAACTGGTACTATGGTTCATGTCAGTAGTCTGAGCCACTAAGGAGAATGAGCTTGGGGGATGTCCTATACTCAGAAGTTTGAGACCACCCTGGGAAATAGTAAGACTCATCTCAGTGTAGGTACAGACTGGTACTGTGTGACAGGGATGCAGGACGCAGTAAGCTGAAGGAAGCTACAGGGTCCTAGAGGCCATGGGAGCCATGGGGTGGAGTTCCCATCCTCTTTTCTCCCTCTGGGATTAAAGAGGACCAGAAATCTATGTCTCCAACCCTGCCTTATTCTCCTCAGGTTGGACCAGCTGCTCTGGGAGTAGGGCAGGGAAAATCTCAAGCCTGAAGCTAGAGCAGCTGTGTCTGAAAAGCCAATCACTTCCCTGTGGCTTTGCCCACTTCTGGTTCACAGAACTGAAACGCTTCATTTTATGGCCTCTGGTTACCACAGGACATCCCACGATGGAGGAGGAGAGCCTGGGGTATGCTTCCATCCCTGATCCCTGACATTGCAATCAAGTACAAACGTCCCAGTATCATGAGGGACCAGTCCCAGGACCTCTGCAGATACCAAAGCCCATGGGTGCTCAAGGTAAGCTCTTATGTAAAACAACAGAACATTTGTATTTAGCCTGTGCTCAGCTTCCTGTATACTTTAAATCATCTCTGGATTATGTATAATACTTAATAGAACAGGCATGCTATGTATGTAAATAGTTATTTTACCGTATTGTTTATAGAATCATAATAAAGGGGGAAAGGCTGCACATAGCCATTACAGATGCACTTGTTTTTGTTTTTGTTTTTTTTCCACACTTGACTGGATCTGAAAGTTCAGAACCTTCAGATTTAGAAGCTGCTGCTCTGCTTTACTCTGCCCTGCTGTCTGTGGTGCTGACTAGAGAGCTGTCCGTGGTGCTTAAAACATCTCCTCGCACCCCGAATAGCAAAAACGCTCCTCAACGGAAAGAACACTGCTGGAGGAATATCAATACCAAATTTCAAACTCTACTACAAAGCCATAGTAATCAAAACAGCTTGGTACTGGCATA
>NW_012267397.1:1460448-1473132 GCF_000151885.1 Dipodomys ordii | reverse complement strand
AATGTTTTTTTCTTTCATGCATTTGTTTCTAACGCATTTATAAGATTATTTCTTTGTTGCTTTGTATGTCCCTCCCCCACAGTATAACCCCTGCTTTCAACTATATTTGATGTCGGTATAATTTGTGGAGGAGATGGGGAAAAACAAGTCGTTTAAGGATACAGGTGGACCTGTTGCAACAATAAGAAGTACAAGTTGTCATGTCAAAACGAACTTTACAACGTTGGTGCAGGGGGGGGCGGGGATGGGATGGGGGGGAGGATTGGGTGGGGAGTGGGAGGGAGGCTGGGAAAGGATGTGAAGGGTAAACAAAGGAGGAAGCTGCAATGCTTGATAAGAAATGTACGCATTATCCTGCCCATATAATTGTAACCCCTCTGTACAGTATGTTCACAAATAAAATAAAAATCTCCTCGCCTCCTTCCTCACTGGTAGTATATGCTGAGTTCCCTACTACCCTACACTCACAGTGAGCACACACAAGATGTGTGCTGAGCAGTGCTGAGACATGGCCATCATAAGTACACACCTGTGAGAACATCTGTAAACCTGCAGGCGCACACACACACACAGACACACACAACCTTTGCACATTTGCACTCACATTAGTGAGGCACAGTGCTGCTTTATTCCTCAGCCTGCCAGGAGCAGTCTGCAGAGGAGAGCTAGCCTTCCTGTCTGTGACAGGAGATTAGTGCAAGTGCTGGGCCAATTGAAGCCACATCCTTATCATTTTACTTTATGTGATGGCTTTGTGGCAGAGCTGAAGAACCAAAATCATGGCTTGGGAAAACCCAGACAAAGCAAAGCCTGTCCCAGGGCCATGAGGCTTCTGCAGCCTTTGTACTGCTAGCCAAGATGACAATGGATCAGAGAAGAGGCTGGATCTGGGCTAAGACTAGGCCAAAGCGAGAAGGTACTGAGGTTGGGGCTGGAAGTGTAGACAGGTGGAATTGACCTTGGAGCTGAAGCAGGCTGATATTGGAATGGGGCTAGCAGGGACCAGTGCATATCTGGGGAGCAAACATAGCTCCTGAGGGCTTCTGGTTCCAGTGGAGTTGCCAAGCCAGCCACGAGGACTTAGTGAGGTGGCGGGTGAATGGCTTGCTCTTTTGTCTAGTGTGGTGAAGTAAACAATGACCATCTGAGCCTGGGATCTGCCCTGAAACAGCCATGGCAATGGAATGGCCCCTGCAGCCCCATCCTGCACTAGCTGTGGCCCTAAGCCATTGAGAGGAGATAGTTTGGCCCCTAGAGAACACACCCAGGACCATCTGTGACTCAGAGGTGGGTCCCCGGCATCCCTAGACCTCCTCATCAATGTCCATGAGAGAGGCCTCACCTCCCCAGCCTCCCCCTTCCAAGACACATCCCTCTCCCTAGGAAGAGTCCTGCAAGCTAGAAACCCACATCCCAGGGGTGGGAGGGCAAGAACAAAACTGGGATAAGAAAGACTTCAATCTAATCCCACTTCTACCAAGCTGTAAAAACCCCATTAGAATGTAAATAAATTCCAACAAGCCAGTGTTGTGTCTTCTGGCACATTCCTTAGCTTTCAGAGCTCAGTTTGCTCATCTGTGAATTAGGGGTAATACACTTTACTTTTCCTCCTCCCACAAATACACACATATGTACACACATGCATACACACATACTATGCACCTGGCCAGAAGCCACATCCAAAGAAGGGGCTTGTTTCTGTTCTCAGGTTGGTCCTTTGGATGAAAGGTCTTTTTCTAAAACATCCAAGGTCTGTTAGAGCCAAGTTTAGTAGACACAGTCCCAGAGTCTCACCTGGAAATAAAAAGAATCCAACCCATACCAGTGCCATTTTCTGAGCAACACCTAACCTTGGCTTGAACTATAGGTGGGAATGAGGGATAAACAAAGAAGAGATGTATCTGGAATAGCATCCAAAGAGAAAGGAAGGACAAAGGTAAGGAAGACCATGGGCTGGGGGCCATGGAGCTTCCAGATACAATATGGATCACTTTGTATGTGAATCAGCTTTCCACCACACTTAAGAAATATTCTGAAACAATTAACTCATGGTACAACAGGTTTATTTTGGCTCAGCTCCATGACCCAGCAGTGCCATTACTTTGGGCCTCTGATGGGAAGCACATAACAATGCAAAACCACTCATTACAAGGCAGAGATCACAAGAGAAGAGGAAAACAGGTCTACACACACACACACACACACACACACACACACACAGAGAGTGATCTAAAGACCTTCCACTTGGATCTACCTGCCAAAGGTTCTACCAACCCCCTCACTACTGCCACGCTGGGGACTCAATTAAATGTGAATTCAGATGCACCTTTTGCAAAAATTGTATGTTCTGTTTCTGAAATCCATGTGAAACTGGGCCTCCTCCATTTGTATTTGCATCTCAGCTTGCCAGTCTCCAGTTCAAGTCCTGGTTCTCCCATTTATTGACTCTGTGACCAGGAGGCAATCACTAAACCTCTCTGCTGTCCCCTCAAATCAATAAAATTGTTTTGCTTTATCTGAGTAGTATCCATGAGAATGGTTACTTTATAATTACTTGTCATATTGCACATTTATATTTTATGTAACCTTTCTTTGTATGTGTTATGATTCTAAATAATACATACATTGAATTAAAATAGACATTGAGATAAAGGATGCAGCCATTCCCTAGCTAGGGTCCTCACAGATAGTAAGGACACAGATTTTTAAAGGAGCACAGATAATCTACCATTCTTAGAAGCACAGAATTGCAGAACCCTGCAAACTAGGAGAATCCTTGTAGACATTCCATGAGGAGGCTGCTGTGAGCAGAGAAGGCTGTGTTCCCCTAGCAGAGCCCCACTGGGGATATAAGCATCCACAGTGGGATGTAAGCCTCCTCCACCACACACTTCTACCAAAGCAACAGTGCCAAGTAACTGTGATCTGTAACTGAACTACAAAAAATCCTTTCCTCCTTATAAGTTGATTATCTCAAGTATTTCATTAGAGTAACAGCTGATGAACACAGGGCCAGAAAATCCTCAGCAGGAAGTCAGCATCATTCATTCATTTAACAGATATCGTTGTGTATCTAACTGCACACAATCACAGTTTGAGGGAGATAGGCACAAACTAAAAGAACCTCTAGGTATCTGCTGGTAGCTCACACCTGCAATCCTAGTACCTTAACAGGCTAAGATCAGGAGTTGTGAGGTTTGAAGCCAACCTAAACAAAAAAAAATCACAAGACTTCTTCTTAATCAATAGCTGGACACAGTGGCACAGGCCTGACATCTTAGCTACATGAGAAGCAGAGATCAAGAGGATCATGCTTCTAGAGCAGCCTAGAAAAGTCTATGAGACTCCATCTCAGTAGAAAGAAGCTAGCATGGTGACATATGCCTGTCACCCAGCTATGACAGGAAGCAAAAAAAAAAGGTATGGTCCAGGTCCAGAAATTAAGAGTCTATTTCAAAAATAACCAGTATAAGCTAAGCACCAGTAACCCACACCTACAATCCTAGCTACACCAGAGGTTGAGATATGATGATCCTGGTTCGAAGCCAGCCTGGGCAGGAAAGTCCTGAAAATTCTTATCTCCAACTAACCCCTGAAAAGCAGAGTGGAGCTGTGGATCCAATGCTTAAGTATTAGCCTTGAACACAAAAGCTCAGTGATAGAGTTGGGCACTAATGCTCACACTTGTAACCCTAGCTACTCAGGAGGCTGAGATCTGAGGATCATGGTTCAAAGCCAGCCAAGACAGTCAAGTCTGTGAGACCCTTGTCTCCAATGAACCACCACCAGAAAAAATGGAAGTGGAACTGTGGCTCAAAGTGGTAGAGCACCAGCCTTGAGCAAAAAAGCTCAGGGAGAACACCCAGGCCCTGAGTTCAAGCCACATGACTGAAGGGGAAAAAAGCTCATTGACAGCACCCAGAATCTGAGTTCAAGCCTCAGGAGCAGTGTGCACATGTGCACACACACACAAGTTGGAAAATGTCTCACTAAGAACTGTCCTATGATCTAGCATCCTACTCCTGGGTGATCACAAGCAAGGTCACACTAAAGCCACCAGCACAACTATGTTCATTGCTGCATTATTTACCACAAGTAAGATATGGAACCAACCCAGATGCTCCTCAATAGATGAATGGATCAAGAAAATGTCATATATATACATACATATATATATATGTGTGTGTATATATATACACACACAATGGAATTTTATGCTTCTATCAGAAAGAATGACACCACCCCTTTTGTAAGGAAATGGAAAGACTTGGAAAAAATCGTACAGTGTGAGAAAAAAACAAAGGAGTGGGTAACAATGTTTGACAAGAAATATACTCATTACCTTACTCATGTAACTGTAACCCCTATGTATAGCATCTTTACAATAAAATTCTTTAATGCTTCATCATAACAAAAAAAAAGGTGATATTACAGGTAATGGAGGGGAGAGGCCTGTGGGACAGAACACTCCAGACAGAAACAACAGCAAGTGCAAAGCTCCTGAGGAAGTACACTTGGATTAAACAAGGAACAGCAAGGACTCCAGAACGGGTGAAACACAGCAGAACATGGAGGAGCAGTAGAAGATGAGGACAGGAAGATCTAGGAGGGTCTTCAAGGTCATGGCTGAGGCTTGGCTTTCAGAGTGAAGTGGAAGGTCAATGAAGGGCATTTTAGCAAAGGTATAAAACGTTCTCAAAATGGTGGGTAATGGGTAGAGAGGGCACACCAGGCAGGGAGACTGTGATGGGGTTATAAGGGGAGCCCAGGCCAGGCCCTGCCCACGTGTCTTTGAAGCTTAAATAGGAGAACAGGTGTCGTGGGGCCCCTGCATGGCTCTGAGGGTTCTCCCAGGCCTGGGATGCATGGTGTGGCTGACCAGCATGGAAAGTGGTTGAAGGTAGAGTTGGAAAGGTAGGTAGAGGCCAGCTTGGGAAATGCACTATGGCATCTGGATTGAGCGGGAGCGCCTGTGAGGCCTTGGCAAAACATCACTGTGCTCAGACTTGCCTTCAGAACCATGCCCTGGCGACCCTACAGAGGCTTTGTTGGGGGTGAGGGGCACTGGAGGTGGGGACACCAGCTGAGAAGCAGGGACAGATGTGGCAGGTTGACAGCAAATGCTGAGGCCGGAGCCCAGGGTATGTGAGGCCTGAGCCCAGGACAGGTACCATAGAGAAAGAAGAGACACTGGAGAAGAGCCAGGCGCTGCATGTGTACTTGCTGAGACTGCCTAGCACATGAGAGATGGCAGGGCCACACCCAATGGAGGTAAGGCCACACCCAAGTTCCCAATGGGTGGTGGGGGAGGGGGGACTGAGCAGTGAGTGGTCTGAAGCCACAAGAAAGAAAGGGAGATATGGACAGGCAGCCATGGGGAGCACTGGACGTGCAGAGGAGGATTGGGCAGTTGGATGACATTTCCCAAAGCTTGCCCATGCCAGAGTGGGGCTCATAGAGGGACGCAAGGCTCACCGGCTGCTCCCCTACCCAAGGGCAGGATGCTAAACAGGCCTTGGTCAAATGGATCCCCGGAGTCCCAGAGAGCCCCAGATGCCAGACTGTGCCACCCAGCAAATCCATTTTCAAGGTCAAAACCCCGGCCTCCACAGAACCCACCCTGGCTTTCATCTCAGCTGCTGTAAAAAAAAACAACAACACATGGTGCTGGGCCCCTGTGCTCTGCACATCAGCACAACAAGATGCTTAGTCAATAAAACAGTTGAGCCCAGTGAACTCAGCATGCAGCTCCACGAGTTGTTGTTTTTTGGTGGGGCTTTTTTTTTTTCCAGGGGAAATGTTATCATTTTCCATTCCTGTTTAATGAATCATGGGAATTATAGCAACATTACAAATGGCTTTCTGTGCAGGCTATTACTTTGTTTCTGCAGGGTTCTAATGGCAGGCCCGCTTCAATGGGGACTCAGCCTGCCCCCCTGGCTAAAGAGAATAATGGTATTATTATAAGTGGTCCTCTTCCAGGGCTCTGCCTGGGAACCTCTGTGGCCCAGGACCTCACAGATTAGGTTTAAAGTGGGCAGCCCAGAGTGACTGATCTGAGAATTTCCTGGAGAGTCCTCCCAGGCACAGCTGAGCCCAGTCTCACAGGGCTTGGGCAGGAAACCCCAAGGGTTGAGGATAGGCTGGTGAGCCTTTCTTCTGGGCAGGAGAGTTGGAGGGGCTTAAAAAGAAGGAGGGTGATGTCCGCTCAAAGATGAGGTAGCAGATACACCACAGCTTGCACTGAGCCCTGGGCTGACTCCTGGGACTCTAGAAGGAGCCAGCTGGTCCCTACACAGCGATAGGGCAGGAGCAGAAGGGAGAGAAGTGAGGCCGGTTCAGCCCTCACCCCCAGGCTCTGTGAGCCAGCTGTAGGTCCTGCTCCTTTGCTTGGCAGTTGAGGATCTTGGGAGCTCAGGGAGTAAGGGATGGACAGGTCAATCCTAGAAAATCCCAAGTCTGCAAATATTTGCCATTTGCATGACTGAATGAGCTCTCTGCCTTGTTTTGTTTAAGCACATTGCAAGATCAATCAAGAATTGATAATGGGTAGACAAATGAAGGGGGGCAGAGAAGGGGTGTGTGAGAATGCAGTCAAGAATTCAATGTAGTGCAAGGGAAGAGGTAACATTCTCAGAAATGTACTCTTTACTCGACTATGTAACTATAACTTGTACACCACCTTTATAATAATAAAAAAATTAAGACTTCAATGTATATCCTACAAAATTAAAAAAAGTGAGGGAAGGGGTAGGTTAGGAGGAAGGAGTGAAAATGTTGAAAGGGGTGACATTGATCAAGATGCATTTTATTCATAAATTGTTTTGTTAAATGGCAATTCCTTTGTACAACTACTTAAAGAGAGGAGAGGAGGAGAAGGGAGGGGAAGGGAGAGGAGGGAAGAGAAGAGGAGGGGAATGGAAAGGAGAGGAGGGGAGAGAAGGGAAGGGAAGAAGAAGAGAAGGGGAGGAGAAGGGGAGAGGGGGGGAAGAAGAGGGGAGGGGAAGAGGAGAGGGGGAGTAGAGGAGGGGAAGGGAAGGGGAAGGGAAGGGGAGGGGGGAAGAGCTGATGTGTGTCTTAAAGGCTACTGGAACTAGTACTTAAAGGCTATTGTGAACTGGTAGAGCCAGTTCACAGCCCCTGGCACCAGCTATATAGCTAATTAGCTCAGACATGGATACCTAACCTGAACAAGATTAAGCAAATTAATTTAAAAATATTATCGTCTGTTAAGTGGCTGTAAAAAGAAGTTTCCATTTAACGAACGTTTATAAATATAATACATCTTGATCAATGTCACCCTTTCAACATTCTCACCCATCCCTCCCAACCCATCCCTTCCCTTGCTTTTCTTAACTTTGTAGAATATACATTGAATTCTAAATTAAGCAAATTCTGACACATAACCCCCACAATGAGAGATGCAAAAGGAACGTTTTTGTCTCTTTGGGTTGTTGCTTTGTCTTTGCTGCCTAGAGTTTTGCCTGCCACAGAGCAAGAACTCAATACATATCAAATGAATGAATGAATTGAATGAGTGAATCTCTGAACTTGGGATCATTATTTTGGAAACACAGATAAGGGGTTGTAAAAAATGAGTCACATACATTAGCTGTGTGAGGTGGAGAGATGCCCCACCCCTTCCTACCCCTAACAACCTCAGTCTTGGCTCACCCCCAAACTGTTTTCTCTGAAATTAGGGACAATAGCTCAACATCCTGATCACCCTCTCCTAAATCTATTTCTTTTGTTGTTGTTGTTAGTCGCGGGGTTTGACCTCTGGGCTGAGGGCGTTGTCCCTCAGCTCTTCAGTCCAAGGCGAGCGCTCTACCCCTTGAACCACAGCACCACTTCTGGTTTCCTGAGTGGTTTATTGGAGATAAGAGTCTCATGGACTCTCCTGCCCAGGCTGGCTTTGAACCTTGATCCTCAGATCTCAGCCTCCTGAGTAGCTAGGATTACAGGCGTAAGCCACCAGCACCCAGCTTCTAAGTCTGTTTCTTTTGCAACCAAAAAGCCTTCCCCAACAGGAGTGAGTTTGGCTCCTCACTGTGCCCCATTTCCCCACCCACTTCCCTTCTCCTTAAGAGTCACATCCACCCCAGGTTGCATGTCAGTTGCAGCCAGGCCTACCTCTCCACTGCCAGCAGCAGTTCTAATAGGCTCTGACTCAGAGACACTGGGACTAAGGCCCAGGGAGGGTGGCCTGCTGGGATAGCAGTTCCTAGGCAGGGGCATGGGGAAGAGGAAGCAACCTCCCTTCCTTCCAAGACCTCTAGTACAACCCTGGCTTCCGATCTAGGCTCCTGGGCCCCTGCTCTCAGGTCAGAGGTGTCTGCTATGAGCAAGCAAGCTTGGCCTCCCTTGACTTCACGCGCTCCCACCTCCCTCCACTTCCCCACCACACACACAGCAAACACACAGCAAAGAGCAGGTGCTGGTGGATTCAGAGCCTTGGGAAATTCTGAGTTACAAGCTGATGTGGGAGAAAGGGGTGCCCCAGCCCCCCACCCCCATGAGGTTGCGCTCTGCCTGGCTGGCTCTGGCTCTTTCTTCCCTTCTTTCCGCCCTTGCCCCGGGTGCCCAGATACTAATTATAATGACCTGGTGAGTTACAAGACGGTGAAATTGCTTCCACCTGAGGTTGTCACGGGCTAGGAAGAAATACCAGGGCTGGAAATTAAACTGTGCCAGCAGGCTTGAAGAGGCGGGAGCAGGAGGGAGGGGAGTGGGGTGGAAGGCGGGGTACCTGCAGCTTATGAAGTGGTGTTTATGGAGTATCGGGAAGAAGCAACCTCGCATGAGACACAGAAATGATTAGACATTGTTGCCCACCCACTGTGGTCACTGAGTACAAAGTACCACAGCAGAGGGTGAGGTAGCCGGAAACGGGCAAAGCCACCACCACAGCCACCACCGCCACCACCACAGCCACCACCGCCACCACCGCCAACAGGACACCCAAAGACAGAATGTAAGGGGCACTGCCGTGATGGATGGTGGCTTGAGATACTCCCAGCTACCCAGAGAGAGGAGGACAGGAGAGGGGAACTAAAGCCCAGCCCAGCCTCAGTAGCTCTCCACACATGCCAACCTGAGGAAAGTCTCTCTCCCATCCCCTACCCTGACTTATGCCTGCCCAGCCAGCCTTTGCATTTGGACAGCTGCAGGCCAACCCAACCTGGAGGTCCAGGGGTGAAACTCTCCGGCACTAACTAAATGGTTACAGGATATAGAAGAAGAAAGGTTTCTAGACAATGTGAGCATGGTAGTAATATTAATACCAATGTTCAGCTGCAAGAACTCTCCTCCCCCCCCCCTTGTCTTCTCTGTGAGAGAGAGAAAGAGAACAATTTCACAAGCTTCACTATAACAGCTCTAAACAAAACAGCAGCACACAGAATCTGACAGCACAGAAAAAGAATAAATATCGTGGCTGAGTGGGGTTTAAGAAATGCTAGGTGGTCAGGGTCAGGAATTTGAGCATACATTATCTGTATAAATTGATAAGCATTTTTAATTTATTTTAAACTATCACGGAAGACAGAATAAACAGCTGCTTGTTACCATGCCATCTTTACCCCCAAATGAGAAGATGTCAGAAACAAGTCTAAGACATCCAGTATCTCCACTCCTCCCTCACTCGGTCCCATAGGTACCTGCTACTGCAGTAAAATAAGAAAAGGCATTTCACTGAATAGTTGCTTATTGTTTGTTTGTTACTTTACAATGATTCAAAAAACATAGTTTGGATTTTGAAGTTTGATTTTTCCCCCTCCCTGGGCTTGCAGTATGTGCCAGAATACTTTCCTGGAAGCCACAACTTGCAGTTCACCACAGGACCACAAGGTTAAATATATCATTCTACACTGTGGTACTGCTAAGTTATGCTTCAAGATGTATTAGATGTACTAAATATTTTGGCATATGGTATTTTCACCTCGTGGGCTTATCATCATAAGTCAAGATATGTCTGTAATCAGAAATGGCAATGGGCTAGGGACCGGTGGCTCACGCCTGTAATCCTAGTTATTCAGGAGACTGAGATCTAAGAATCACAATTTGAAGCTAGTCTGGGCAGTAAAGTCTATAAGACCCTTCTCTCCAATTAATTGCCCCACACCTGGAAGGGGAGGTATGGCTCAAGTGGTAGAGTGTTAGTCTTGAGGAGAAAAGCTGAAGAGAAAACCCAGACCCTGAATGCAAGCCTCAGTACCAAAAAAAGAAAAGAAAAGGGAGGAAAGGGGGAGGAGTATTAGTCAGTTTTCTGTCTTTGTGACAGAGACTACCTGAGCTAGTCAACTTATGAGAGGGAAACTTACCAGTTAGAATCGTCAGTCTGTGAGCATTTGGCCCCATCACTCTGCCTGTGGTAAGACTGAACTTCGTTGGGGCTGGGAAGGTGACTCAGTGGTAGAGTGCTTGCCTTGCAAACATGAGATCCTGGGTTTGACTCCTCAGCACCATATAAGCAGAAAAGGCTGGAAGTGGCGCTGTGGCTCAAGTGGTAGAGTGCTGGCCTTGAGCTGAAGAGCTGAGGGACAGCACCCAGGCCCAGAGTTTAGGCCTCACAGTCGACATGTACCCGAAGCACATGACAGGGCAAAGCTGTTCATCTCATGGCAGCCAGGAAGGAAAGAGGGAGGCAGGAGGAAGCTGTCGTCCTAAGAGACCCTTCAAGGGTGCAGCCCATGACCTACTTCCTCCAACTGTCACCATTCCCTAGAGCCTCCCCCGCATCTCAACACCTACACTGGCTGGGGATCAAGTTTTCAACACATGAGCCTGGTCAGGAATTCCAGACCCAAACTAAAATAGTAAAATTATCCTTAGCTTCAGAAGATATAAACATATTCCTGGTACATGAAAGAGAACCAACTGAAAGACTTACCAACAATAAGGAAATTCAGTGATATGGCTAGCTATAAAACAATATGTAAAAATCAATCACTTTCATATTTTAAAGTGACAGCCAGCTAGAGCATATAATGGAAAAACAGATGATGTTTACAATTGCAGCCAAAAAGGCAAAATGCCTAGAAATGTGGTATATATGCAATTTTTGTACACACATGTAAATATTTATATATATATTTATATATAAATATATACATGTGTATATTTATACATACACACACATATATATACATATATGTATATATATTATAAACCGCTACTGAGGGACCCAAATAGAAAAGTATACCATGTTCTTGGATAAGAAGAACCAGCATCAGGAAGTGATACCCATTTTCTTGTAACTACCTTATGACGTTTACATGCTCTTCTAAAAACACCAACAGGAATTTTTAATGAAATGGGGTGACTTTGAGGTTGATATGGAACATGAGCATCCAAAACTAGCAGGAAAATTTGGAAAAGAGAGGAGTAAGGGCAGGTTTGCTCTATCATGTACTTAAGTTTATTATAGAACCTCAATAACTAGAATAATATGGGGAGTGGCTCATGAGGAAACAAACACAGTAATGAAACAAAACAGAAAGCACAGAAATAACCCTAAAAACTACGTGAGGGTTTTTGTTTTCTGTGATAAAGATGACATTCAGCATCATTGACAGGGGCCTGAGGATATAGGCTCAACTTATCTAGCATGTTGGAGATCCTGGGCTCAATCCCCTACAAAACAAACAAACAAACAAACAAACCACACACATACACCATTAAGAATCAAAAGAAGGCTCGGAAATTATGAGAAAGAAACTCAACATCATTATTCATCAGGAAAATGCAAATTAAAACCACAATGAGTTATCACCACAAACACACACACACACACACACACCTCTGTTAGAAAGAAACAAGTGTGGCAAGAATGTAGAAAAAGGGAACTTTTGAACATCATGGAAATGTAAATTGGTACTGTTATTATGGAAAATAGTATGGAAGTTCCTCAAAAAAATAAAAATAGAACTGCCATCTGATCCAGCACTCCTACTTCTGCATATACATCCAAAAGAATAAAAATTGAAATCTCAAAGGCATATATGTTCATTATATTATTATTCACAATAGCTAAGACCTGGAATCAAACTGTTTATCAGTGGATATAGGAATAATGAAAATGTGTTATGTTATACATATGTGTTACACATAATAGATCACTGTTTGTCCTTTCCCTTCTGACAACATGGGTGACTCTGGAGGACGTGCTAAGTGAAATAAGCCAGGCAAAGAAAGACAAGCCCAATATGATTTGACTTATATGTAGAATCTTAAAAGTCATGTTCAAAGAAGCAGAGAATAGAATTGTGACTGCCCGGTTAGAGGGAGGTGACTGGGGGAGAAGAGGTTTTAGCTAACTAGTACAGATTTTCTGTTAAACAGGATGGATAATATCTGGAGATAGGGAACAGAGGTGTGGCTCAAGTGGTGGAGCACAAGCCTTGAGGGAAAAAGCCAAGTGAGACCACATAGATCTGAGTTCAAGCCCCAGTACCATCATACACACACACACTTCTTTTTTTTTGGGGGGGTCCGGTCGTGGGGCCTGCACTCTGGCCCTGAGTGCTGTCCCTCAACTCTTCAGCTCAAGGCTAGCTCTCTATCACTTGAGCCACAGTGCACTTCTGGCTTTTTTTCTTTTTGCTTATGTGGTGCTGAGGAATTGAAGCCAGGGCCTCATGCATGCAAGGCAAGCGCTCTACCACTGAGCCACCTTCCCAGCCC
>NW_012267397.1:1453815-1459748 GCF_000151885.1 Dipodomys ordii | reverse complement strand
ACTACTAACAAAGTCAAAGAATAAACAATAAACAGAAAAATACCTGGTGCTTATTGCACAAAGTTAGTCAATTTCACATTTGCATAAAAAGCTCTTACATATCAATAAGAAAAAGATCAATAACTCAATAAAACAATAGACAGAGGGTAGCAAAATAGTTCACAGAACAGGAAATAGAGCCAGGTCTTAAACATTCAGAAAGACACTGAACCTCAACCTAGTAAGACAAATGTAAAGCAATCTGCCTCACACACTGTTTACTAGCCAGCTTGGCAAAAATGGGAGGGGGGGGTCACTCTTGAAAACTTTACTCTTTAGCTGGGTAGCCTATAATCCTAGCTATTCAAGAGGCTGAGATCAAAGCCAGCCTGGGCAAGAAAGTCTGTGAGACTCTAAAAGCTGGGAGTTCAAGTACCCAGGCCCTGAGTTCAAGCCCCAGGACTAGCACGCAGGCATGCATGCGCACGCGCACACACACACACACACACACACACACACACACACACACACACACACACACAAAACCATTACTCTTTAGCAGGATGAATTTTACCATATGTGAATTAATAGCTCCAAGAAAGAAAAGAATGAGTAGACTCTTTAAACCTCTAAAACATAGTGTTAAGTGAGAAAGCAAAGCACAGAGCCCTCTGGATGATCAAGTAACACTTATGAACAAAAGACAAGAGAGATCATTTTATAGAACTGGATGTATTTCTGCTTATCTGTCATTGTCTGCCGAGACTCTCTTGAAGGCAGGCTGACCCTGCCTAGACAGAGGGAGTAAGAGGCTGGGGTCTGGGCTAAGAGGGAAGCTTTACACTACAAATATCCTGGAAGCATCTATTCCTCTCCAAATATCAAAATGAATATAAATTTGAATTAAATTGAATGTAGATTTGGAAATTGGAAGTGGTCCCTCTGTTAATGTGGAGGCGGAAGTGATGGTAATGAGGGTGGGTGGTCTTTGAGCATCTCAGAGGAATAAAGACCCTAGGCAGATGGATCTGAGTGGTGGTGGTGTCTTCATGCAGGGAAGTGCCAAGAGGGCCCGGTTGGAGTCCCCTGAGGAAGTGACCTAGAGAAAGAGGGAGTGGTACAGAGAGGGACAAGGGAGCTGCTGTACTTGGTCCTAGAGACCTAAGCCATTTTCTTCTGAACCTGCTAAATTTCTCATGTCTGGCAATGAAATGTGTGTGCCTCTCCTACACTGGACTTGGGATATAGAGACAGATCAGACAGAAGCCCCAAATCCAGCAGTTTCTAGACCCATGATCCACCTATGGCTTATCTTGCAGGACCCCTAAGGACAAGGACTTAGTGATGCTCTGGCCCCAGCAGCAAAGTGAAGATACCACTAGGTCCTCACATGTAAGCACCCTCTCTCTTCTTGATGGGGTTGTAGGGTGGAGGGAGCCATGGAAAGTCCCAGCACCACATTGCTGGAGACTTCATACCATCCCTGCCCTATATAGCAACTCAAAGATGACCTCATCCAGAGATTAGAAACCTACTGTGAAAAGATGTTGAGAAGTACAGAGAGAGGACTCCAGGGCCAGGAGAACAGTCCACATGGTGGGATGCCTTCCTGGTCCCACCCTCACATCTCCAGGCCTCCAACCCCAACTGTGGCTTTGAAAGCAGGTGCCTCAAAGAAGGAAACACCAGGATCCCAAAAGTTAGCACCTCAAAAACAAATTATTATTTCTAGTTGAGAAGCTATTAAATAACTATTTATGAGTCTGAGATTTGGCTGTGTCTGCTCACCCAGGCTGGGCCTGGATAATGTCATTTATAACACAGCTGGGCCCTGGATGACCTAGGAAGGCCTGAGCTGAGATGTCTCAGCTCTGCTCCACATGGCCCCTCATCCTCCAGGAAGTTAGCACCGGATGGCTCTCATGCATCCTGATTTGAAGGCCCAGCTGCAGAGCTGACAGCACAGCCCATACTTTGTCTCTAATACCCTAGAAGATGGGCAGAGAAGGGACAGAGCTGAAGAAGCATACAAGCCCTGAATGTGAATTTCACGTCTAGACTGCAGGGTATCCGTCTATATTCCAGCAGGAAAGGGATTTAGCCTTCAAATTAAGCAGAAATTAGTAGCCGCTCCCCCTCCCCCAAAAAAACAAAGCCTGCATGCTAATTTACTTGCTAATTATTTACTAATTTACAGAAGTGTGGTGCTGGACATAAGGAAGTCAACTAAGGGTGAGGATCTCCACGCCTGCAGGAGTAGGAGTTATGACTAACCAGGACTGAAAGGCAAAAGAACGGGACCTTCTAGAGCCTCAATAGAGAGTTGCAATCAACCCTCAACCACATGGCTTAGAAGGGTGGGATAAGGGGTGGAGATGTGACCCCATTCTCCTCCATTTCCATGGCTCCCACTGGCTAAGCCACCTAATAGAACAAAGGAGTCATGGGGTTGTCAGTACTCACGGAACCTTCTTCAGGACAAAGCAAAGGAGAGTGGGGAAGGGGGCTATGGAGAGGCACATGATGGCTGTCCAGCCTGCAGGCCACTTGATACTGCCTGTTCCCAACCCTCCCTGCTCCAAGCACTGAGGAGCAAAGGCAAGCCCAGAGACACAGAAGCCAGTTCCCAAATGTACCAGTCCAAGAATCCATTTCCCCAGCAGCCTGGCCAAGGTGACCCCTAACACAGTTCCTCCCCCGGCACTAGGACCCAGTCTCTGCCTCTCAGGTCCTTTCCAAAATCAGAAGGCAGAAAGCTGAACAGCCCTCTCTGATCCCCCTGTCAATCCGTATCTGGGCCCAGGACTCATTTTCAAACCAACCAAGCGTCAGAAGTCACACATCAGGCTTATCTCTCCTGCCACTCATCTCCAGAAAGCCCTTCTCCCCGTCCCCAGCATTCCCAAACAAATAGAATGTCTCCCCGGCTCCAAATCCTGATAAATGCCTGGGCTCAGGGAGTAGCGTCCAGTCAGCCCCGCGTGCTCTTGGTACATAGAGATTCACCCAGGTCTGACTCTTCTAGTCCAGAAGAGAGCAACAAAAACCACCACCCCTCCTTCATAGGGCCTGGGCTGCCAGCCCCCTCCTTGGGCTTCAGCTACCAAAGCTAGTCTCAGCCTCGGCTCACTAACAGCAAGAGACCAAGATCTACATTTTGTTTTTGTAACTCTGATTTAATGGTGTTTATTGAAGAACTGCAGTGGGCTGACAGAGGTCTCCTGGAACTCTAGACCCACAAGTTCAACTACCTATGAAGACCCAGCCCCTCCCTCTTGGCTGCTTTGCCTTGCCAGAGAGGCTGTGAATGGGTAGCATCTTTGGCAAGCAACCTAGTTGGAATCCTTGCTGTCCTTATTAGCCATTTAAGATTTACTGCTTCACTCATTCATTCATTCAGCAAATGTATTCACTATTTGAGATACCGTGGACAGCCAGGTGCTGGTGGTTCACATCTATAATCCTAGCTACTCAGGAAGCTGAAATCTGAGGATAGAAGTTCAAAGTCCTTGAGACTCTTATCTCCAATTGACCACCAAAAATCTGGAAGTAGAACTGTAGCTGAAGTGGTAGAACACCAGTTCAGCACAAATAAAACTAGCTAGCACCCTTTTGACTGATGAGCCCCACTTTACCGCCACCCATCCCCCCAGCTACACCCTTTTGTCCCATCCAGCCCTGTCTTCGATTCCCCTTTCCTCTGAGATCTGGAATCCCATTTCCTCTCCACCCTCCTGGCCGTAGAGCCCAGGCAAAACGAAGAGGGCTAGAGGGATGGAGGACAGCTGGGGCACGGGCAGGACACACCTGTCAGTCTTAGACGGAAGACCTGGCTCATCTCCTCCCCCACCTAGTCCTCAGTACCACTTCTGACTGATGGCAGGAAATTGGTCCCCGCTAAGCCCATGTGAGGAGGATGGATAAACAGTCATGGGGAGGGGAGCAAGATGGAGCCATAGGAGGACTGATGGGTTGGGGAAGGGAGGGGCTGCTCTTCAGACACAGCCCCCATCGCCCCAGCCCTGGGAGCCTCTCCCTTTGCCCCTCCAGGAACTGTGGTGAGGACAGTGACAAGCAGACAGCCAGTTCTTATGTCCCTCATGATAATCGTGTGCCCTTCCCTCACCCCCTCTATCAGCCAAAGTCCCACCCCCTCCAAGGCCTCCCTGGAATCCCACTTCCTCCCAGAGCCCTTCCCACTGGCTCTCAGTTGGATGCTGGCCCTACCTACTCCTGGCCACTTACAGCACACCAAGCCTGATGCTAAGCATCTTATTATACCCAGCCTTCTTGTCAGCCCTCACCACTCCCTGAGGAGGACCTGCCTCACCCATCCTACAGGTGGCAGCAGAGTGAGGCTCCGAGAGGAGAAGCGACTCACCCAGGAAACACAGCTGGGAAGAAATCTTGAAACCACAGTTTGCACCAGGCCTATTTGACTGTGGGGCTTGGATACTCTGCCCTCTGCCCTCACCTACTCCTGGGCTTGCTTATCAGCATGTTGAGCTTGTGAAACAAACCCTGGTCATAGCCTCCATTGGGGGGCAGGTTATCAAGGCAGGGGGGAGAGAAGCCACTGGGTTTTTTTTTTTTTGGTCTGGTCATGGGGCCTGAACTCTGGGCCTGAGCGCTGTCCCTCAGCTCTTCAGCTCAAAGCTAGTGCTCTACCACTTGAGCCACAGCGCCACTTCCAGCTTTTTTCTTTTTTGCTTATGTGGTGCTGAGGAATCGAACCCAGGGCCTCGAGCATGCAAGGCAAGTGCTCTACCACTGAGCCACCTTCCCAGCCCCCAAGCCACTGGGTTTGCACACAGCAGGTCTCATTCCTCCCTTGTTGAACAGTGGCCAGCACAGAACAGAGTCTAAAGATGCCCCTGGCCCCCCTCTCCTCCCACAGCTCTGTCCCAGCAGGAACCCAGCTAGCCAAGGCTTCCCCCACCCCCAGCTTCTCTCAGCGCCTGCTACTACGTTCCCCCTGGCTTCACCGAGACTTCCTTCACAGCGTTTCCAAAATCTCACGAGCCTTTGCATTTTAAGCAGACGCGATTGTATCAGACTTTTCCCTCGTCTTTCCAACAGCTCAGCTCTCCCCAAGTTTGATGAACTGATCTCAGCTAGATAAATCGCATCAGCTGTCGGCTTTGCTGAGGCTGGGGAATGACATTTCCCCCGTTCGCTTCTGGTTTAATGCGAAGGAGACCTTCTTGCCGCAAACCGTCAAGGCCAGGTGAGACAAATAAAGAGTTTTATACAAATGGCCCCACTCCACCAATCTGGGCCATCTAGGCTGGCTTCTAGCTCCCTGTGGTTTCTGAAAGGCTGGGAGCCGGCAGACAGCAGACCGAGGAGGGCACTAGGGATGCAGCCTCCGCTCTTGGCTTGATGGTAATTGGCAGCATTTCCATGCATTTCCATTCGGGATTATGCCATAAATTTCCTTGGCTCCAAATAGGGCTGTTCCCAGCAGGAAATGCAGGAGGGGAGTAGGGAGGAGTGGGAGACGGTGGGGTGCCCCCATAGTACAGGCCTAGTATCTCCCTTCACCCCTTCTTCCAGACCCACATGCAGCATGTTGCTGGCTGATTCTCCTGGGGAGCAGGGAGTGGGGAGCAGGAGGAAGTGGGAGAGTCTGAGGATCTGCAACCCTGAGCTCCAAGAAACTGGGCAGGACCAGGGGAGGCAGAGGAGGGGTGGAGCCTCCAGCTGACAGCCTCTTCCCATCCTCACACTGGACCAATGAATGCAGTCCCTCTGGCTGCTCAGCTGGCCATAGCAGGCCTCTAACAGGCTGTCCTTGCCACTGAGAGCCCCCAGCTGGGGGATTCTAAGGAGCTAGTGCTGAGCTGTGGGCACTGGACAAGGCAACCACCAGACAGATAAGGGCAAAAAGGAGGATGTTCCTGTGTGGTGGCTCCAATAAGAACATTGACTGAAGCCCGGCGCTGGTGGCTCAC